>NC_136518.1:71731004-71773504 GCF_053919585.1 Euprymna scolopes
TATAGAGTGCTGTGATCCGCGGTTGATTAACTGTGTCTAACTATGTCAGATATATACGAATGAAAAGAATATTCTGTTGTAATAGGCCCATGTTATTAAATACATGAATATGCATTTAATAACTATATATAACTAATAGATTATACAATTATATATATATATATATATATATATATATATATATACTAGCAAAAGTATCTGTCGTTAACTGGGTTCAAAAACAGCCTACAGAAAATGGACTCTGATTTATGAAAGTATGATAGGTTATGAAAAGGAAGGGTTGTAAAGAGATAGCTTCGAATTTGGGGGTATCAAAACCAAAGCAAAATATGATGAAAGTAAAAATAAAATAGATAAACCCCATAATTTATTATACCATACCTGTTCACGCTGAAACACTTATCACAATATTCTGTGGATCTATATTAAAAAAACCTTGTTAAACTTTGTGAAATATTTCCATTCTATGGAGGTCAGGCGCGAACGAACACCCCATGATTTTATTATACCATATTTCTTCAAACAGAAACATAATTATCAAAGTATACTTACGCAGATAGATATGAAAAGTCTTTATTAAAGTTTGTGCCTATTTCCATTCTATGAAGGCCAGGCGCGAACGCAGACCTCAAAATTTTATTATACCATCCCTATTTAAGTTAAAACAAAAAAGTAGTGCTTTTTAGAAATTTACCTGTAAAGTCCGAAGTTTAAAACCTTTTTTTTTTTTTTTTTAAACACGTTGTTTGTTTGTTTTTTGTTTTTTTTTTCTTAATGAAACTTTGGTCCTTGCTCCTTTAATTGAAAAAAAAATTAGGGCTTGAATTACATTTTTCGAGTACTATATGCTTGGAAAGACAGGGGGTCGAATTAATTCACGCCTCCCATTTTCAAACGTCTATTAAAAAGTAAATAATTAATTTACGCACCAAAGTGTTATCATAAATTGAAGATAAAAGATCAATAAATAATATATTCAAATTTAAAACAAAAAAGTAGGGTTTTTTTTTTAGAAATTTACCTGTAAAGTCCAAAGTTTAAAGCCTTTTTTTAAAAGAAACCACGTTGTTTGTTTTTTTTGTTTGTTTTGTTTTTTTAATGAAACCGTGGTCCTTGCTCCTTTAATTGAAAAAAATTAGGGCTTGAATTACATTTTTCGAGGAGTTATAAGCTTGGAAATACTGGGTGGAATTATTCAATATTTTTCACGAAATTTCTGACACACCTAGTAATATACATGTACATAATCAAATAACCTTATAAATAACACGGCAAGGCGGGGCAAATATGGGCCGGAAAACCATTGTATTCCACATCGTAACCTAAAAATACGTATCCCAAGACCACCATATCCCGGGCTGCTACAATGTTTATATATTTATTTAATTAGTTATTCATATTTTATTTATTCATTATATTTATTTCTATTTATTTTGATTACTGATTTTATTTATTTATTTATCTATTTAATTTATTTCATTTTTCTTTCTTTTTATTAACTTAAGACATATGTTAGACGCAAACGTTAAGCTTTAAATGCAACACGTGAAACTCTTAACCGATCTAGATTTGCCGTCCCCTGAGAACGTTTGGTGCTAAATGGGGGGGGGGGTAATGCTGAACTTAGCCATTAACTTAACTAGAAACCAATACATTATTAATCGTCCAATATTTCATTTATTTATTTATTTATTTCAGTAGTTTGTTTACTTGCAATTCAGACAAAATGGCTTCACATCAGTGAGGAGAACTGAAACGCATAAGAAGCTGTCGAGAGGCTGTCCCCGAAACAGTACGTATTCGTCCTTAGGAATTTAAAAAAAAATTAACTTACTGGAACCGCATGGTGGGAAAAGGCGAAAACGAAGCCATCTTAGTGCGGAAAATTTTTAGGCTAGAATGAAGTTGTCAAAGCGGTGGTGTTGCGGACCAGGATATAATAATCCTAACTCGCTACAAAAGAAAATAATGAAATGAAGGGAAGGAAGGAAAAAAAACTCAATTGCTGAATAAAATAAACATGTTTATTTTCTGTTGAAAATAAATGGTTTAGGTGGAACGCGTGTTCAGTTCAGTCGTTGACGACTACGCGCGTCGAAAAAGAGGAATAAGGTAGGGAAAGAGAAATGTAGAAAAAGAGGGTTAACCTCAATAAAGCCGCGCGTGCATGGTAGCAGTCGGCCACGTGGAAGTGTCTTCAGGTCACAAGCTGTGGACGTGAACTTGTCTGGTTGACGAACCAAAGCAAAAGGGAAGAAAGAGAAAGTTGAACGTTGTTGTTGACCGGGTTCAGTGTTCTGACTGCGCATGTCTGGATTTCACTTAAAAGGAAGTGGCGTCACCAATGTGTGCATGTTTACACGCGCACGAGCGTGCATGTGTGTGTACGTGGATGTGTATATACGTGCGTATGTGGGTGTGTGTATGTGAGAAAAAAAAACATGTTCGAACAGTGGTGTCTGCTAAGTGCTGTTTAAATGAATTTTCGAACGGAGTAAGCTATGCAGTTTTAAACATTTATTTTAGGTCGTTAGATGCTCGTGCGTGTGCTCACATAAGTATGTATTTATTTTAATATCCATTTTAATGTGGCAGGGTTTCTTTTTTTTTTTTTTTTTTCGTCCCTCATCAAAAGGAGGGTGGACGTGTAAATTCACTCTTGTCCGGTCGTCCGTTCGTCTGTCCGCACTTTTCTCAATAACTACGCCTTGGAATTTTTTTAATTTTACACAAACATTAAACATAATATGACTAAAAAAAAGTAAAAGAGCGGATTTTCCAAGAAAACTGCGGTTGCCTCCCTAGGGTGCCTTTCGGGTTAAAATGGCTAAAATTGACACTTTTGTGCTTATTAAAAAAAAAAATGATGCGTTGGATTTTTATAAAACTTTCTGAAAAAGTTGTAACTAACTGATTTCTATATAATTTTGTTTGTCTATACTTCACGATAACTCTTGGGTGTGCACCAGGGGCTCTTTTAGGGCTAATAAAAACACTTCATTTTTGGGACTATTTTATTATATTTGTCCAAAATTTTCTGTGTATGTCTCTTTTGCATGGTACTTAAAAAGCCCTTGGGGTCTTTTGGGGCTAATTGGGGTGGGGTCAAATAATGGATTTAGTCATTTCTTTTTTGCATGGTGCAGAACTCAAATTTACATATGTTAAGGCCTAAAACTGCACAGTTTGTTCATTTTCACTAGGATTTGACGTCCTCTGGGGACTTTGGGGGCTAAATAGGGGTGGGTGAGGGGGTAACGCTGAACTTAGTCATTTTTTTATGCCTCGTTCACTGTGAACTCACGAGGAGGGGTCATGCATGCTTGCTTCACTTGCTTTGTTTTTTTTTGTTGTTTTTTTTTTTTTTTTTCGGTGTTCTTACATATTAGTGTGGTCTGTGTTTGGTTCAGCATTAGTAAATGGTGTGCTTACTTTATTGAATCAAAATCGTAAATATTTATTGTCAATTATTTGCGAGTTTGGTTCGATTTAAGCTGGTGGCACACAAGCCAGTTATTTTTAACATTTGAAATTAGTACTATATGTTAGATAC
The DNA here is from genome assembly GCF_053919585.1 of Euprymna scolopes. NCBI lineage: Eukaryota > Metazoa > Mollusca > Cephalopoda > Sepiida > Sepiolidae > Euprymna > Euprymna scolopes. The sequence goes on from NC_136518.1 coordinate 71,734,558, forward strand.
GATATAATATTCAATAGAGAATTAGCTTTGAAATAATAAATACCAAATCTGCACAAATTAAAATATATTTATAAATAATATAAAATATATAATAATATAAAATATATTTATAAAATATATTTATTTCGTATTTTACGACTGTGCACGGATGAGCGCCCCGCGAGTTTTATGGTGCCCGGAAAACTCGTCCCGGGAAAACTCGTCTCCGGAAAACTCGTCCCCTTTCGCTAGGTAGGAAAACTGGTCCCTTATTGAATAAATATCGATTGAAAACACATTTTATGATCGTTCTTGAAGGAGATATTGTTTTTAAAATAGACTATAGCCCCCCCCATAATATTTTTTATAAATATTTTTACTTGTTTAATGTTTTTTTGTTTTTTTTTTAAAATAAAATCGATTTTCTAAGTGTCCGTTTTCTACCTAACTGGCTAAGTTCTTAGTGGTTTCACTTATTTTAAAGCGTTTATTATGTTCCTACAAAGTTAATTACAATTTTTTTTGTTCTTATTTTAACGATGTTTTTTGGAGTCATAAAAACAATAATAAAAAACAAAACAAAAAAATTAAAAAACAGGGAGCGATTCGATTCTTCGTTACTTTTTTGTTTTGGTTTTTTAATTATGATAGTTTTTTTGTTATGTTTTTGTTTTCTCTCATACCAAATGCACTCATGCGTTATTTAAAATTATAATTTTATCAATTATCAACATTTATTGTCGTCTTATCAAATTTTGCAAAAATTAACAAGCGAAATTTATTTTTGGAGCGAGAGATGCCATGTGCTAACAATCACTCGTTAACTCATTTTTAATTTTTTTTATTTTTACTTCAAAATTCTAAAATCAATCATTAAGAGAAAAAGTAATCACTAAATAAATTTATTAATCAATTTTATTGAAAACTCCGCTATCGTTTATCAAGAATCTTTTTAATTTCATTTTTTGTTGGTTGTTTTTCGGAGGGAGATATAGTTTTTACCCCCCCCCCCTCTCTCTCTAAATTATATTTTTAAAAATATTAAAATTTATTATTTTCTTTTTAAAACCAAATCTCCCTCAGTAATTTCTTTAATTTTCTAGTTTTTTTACGATTATCAAGACCCCTAAGATGTGATACCGGACATTATTTCTCGTTCTCACGTAACATTCGACATGTTTTTTGTTTGTTTTCTGTTGTTTTTTTTTCTTTACCGAATAAACGATTCCAAATAAATTAAACAACAAACAACATAGTCGGCGAGGCAGAAAAATCGATTTTACCCTTTTATAAACAACAGTAAATAAGTAAATTCTTTTTATATTAATATAAAAAAAATGCGGTCTCGTTTATGAACATAATAAACACTTTAAAATAAGTGAAACCACTAAGAACTTAGCCAGTTAGGTAGAAAACGGACACTTAGAAAATCGATTTTATTTTTAAAAAAAACATTAAACAAGTAAAAATATTTTTTTTAAATATTATGAGGGGCTATATAGTCTATTTTTAAAAACAATATCTCCTTCAAGAACAATCATAAAATGTGTTTTCAATCGATATTTATTCAATAAGGGACCAGTTTTCCTATCTAGCGAAAGGGGACCAGTTTTCCGGGGTCGAGTTTTCCGGAGACGAGTTTTCCGGATACGAGTTTTCCCGGGACGAGTTTTCCTAAATTCGAATTTTATCATAAAAATCATATAATAGATTTTAATTACAAGGATTCCATGTTTAGTAGCACTATGTCGTATCTTTTAATTACGAAATAAACTTTATAACGCGCCATTAACTGAAAACAAAATTTTCATCGAACCTGACACCCGCATTATATTGTAACATAGCGCGGACGCGCGTATGTAAATGCATACGAAATGACGTCGACGTAAGGATAAAGAAAAAGATTATAAAAAAAGAACATCTGCAATAGACAGAGGAGCACGTTCGAGATGACGTTCAAGGTCAGCGGGAAGGAGCACGGTCACGGTATTTTCGGGAAAATACCTGTAAATAAATAGTCGTTTAATTTTCTCTCGCTGAAAGAACTTGAGACACCAGGGTCGGAAAGTGGGATTGAGAAGTTAAGCATTCCCCACCTCCCGGGGAGGGGGCACTCTGACCTGCAAAAAACTGCGTGGGCCGCCCAGTCAGCATTCCCCGTTGAATACGCCTCAAGCAATTAGCAATAAACTAACCCCCTTTTCAAAGAGAGAAGCGAAGCTTGGGAGGGTGGACCTCCTAGAACTGCACAAAATTAAACTCCCACCGCAAAATGAACAGGAACAAGATCATTACAGGAATGGTGTAATCGATTTTGGGAGGGCCCAGAATAAAAATCTCTACCCGAATCTTTGTCTTGGTCTGCTTTGCGACGTAGGCTACCTACAACGTGTGGGTGCCGTGTGTAAACGTGTGTTACAATATTTAATTTGATGAATCTAATTAAACCTTCGTTATATCTCTTCTTGATACTTCATTAATTGGGAACAATTCATTTTAAATCGGTTTTATAGCATTTCAATTAAAGGTTGATCGGATTAACATTAAAAAATGGAATTAGAGAAAATCTTTTATTTCAATTTAAATCCCGACTTTCACCGAGGGGAGAGACTAAAATTAATTTTTTATAAAGGGGGGTGGGGCTAGAATTATATCCTTCTTCCTTATTATTATTTTTTTTTTTTTTAATTTAGACTTAGAAATGGTCGATGAACGGACAGAATCTCGAAGAAGTATTCTGTTAGATTTCTAAATTGTTGGCACGTCTGATCTGGCCGTTTCCTCGCCTTGAATTGCATCGAAGCTCTGTGCCGTCCCAAACATATGACGTTCTTATGTAATAGCACCGACACCTGCTTCCAACCTATTTTCTCAAGGGAAGTAACCCTTGACACCTCTCGATTCACACATTAGGTGCACTAGTTCAATTTTCGTTTACCGCTAGGTTGTCCCGACATATTCATACTAGTTAACACGTACTAATTAATACTTAATACAAATCATCATCAAACCTACGAGGGGCGTGCAATAAGTAATGCCCCTGACCCACTTCCCATAGCAGTAGAGCAATAAAACTTGGCACAGTTATTAGTCTTTCTCTACATAGGAATCACCCAGAGTTATGCATTTCTCCCATCGTTTGATGCAGCTCTGGAGACCGTTTTTGTAGAACACCCCAGGTTGGTCCTCCAACCACGACGTGACTTCAGAAATCAAGGCTGCATCATTTGGGAAACGCTTTCCTTTCAAAAACAACTTCATGGCTGGGAAGAGGTGAAAGTCAGAGGGTGCAAAGTGCGGAGAGTAGGGAGGATGGAGATGGATTTCATAACCACACGCCAGTGCTTCTGATCTGGCGACATGCGAGTTGTGTACTGGAGCGTTGTCTTGCAGGAGGAAGGTACCTTTGCTGATCTTGCCCCGCCTCTTGATTTTGATAGCTTCCCTTAATTTCCTCAAAAGTGAAGCATAATAGGCTCCTGTAATTGCGGTACTCTTTGTCAGGAAATCTGTCATCACTACTCCGTCCTGGTCCCAGAAGACTGTGAGCATAACCTTGCCAGCGGAGGGCTGCACCCTTGCCTTCTTTGGAGGTGGTGAGTCCAAGTGCTTCCACTGCATTGACTGGGCTTTGGTCTCTGGATCATAGTGATGGACCCAGGTTTCATCCTGTGTAATCAGTCTTTTGAAAAACTTTGACTCATCTTTTTGGCACATTTCAAAATTCATCCTTGAGCACTCGACGCGTTTTCGCTTCTGGAATGGTGTGAGCAACCTGGTAATCCATCTGGCAGACACCTTATGCATATGCAAATGGTCATGAATGATAGTGTCCACAGACCCTGTACTAATCTTGACATCTTGGGCTATTTGGCGAATAGTAATGCGCCGATCTTCCAAAATGGCAGCCTCAACTTGACGGACAGATGCCTCATCAATGGCAGAAGGGGGGGACCAGGTCTGGGAGCTGTTTCCACAGACTTCCGGCCATGTTTGAATTCACGATGCCAGCGTTTTACAACGTTACACTAAGTTTCTTTCATTTCATCAAAAGTCTCTTATGGTGTGGGTCCTTTCAAATACAAAAATCGGATCACTGCTCGACATTCAACAGGCTCCATTTCACACCTGGCTCAGTTCAAAAACCTGTAAAACAGAAACCACAATTAGTTCAGAGCTGTAATTTGCCACATAACCCATAGAGATATAAATCTTTGCACATGCAAAATTTCAGCTAGATCAGAGAACTGGAAGTGAGTCAAGGGCATTACTTATTGCACGCACCTCGTATGTAAACAGCATTCGATTCATGTTCAGAATTTCCCAATATTAAAAAAAAAACATTGATAAAGAAAAATCTGTATGATGTACGTGTAACGTAGTTTTTTTTTTAATATTTAAAGATAACGAAAGAATTCGACACGCTCTTTTTTCAATGAAGCAACATACATTTATTTACAGGTACTTTCCAGAATAACGCCTGTCTTTTGTTCAAAAGCCTTCCAGTACTATTATGTACTTAACAAGACTCTGCCATGTCGAACATGTGGTGCTCTTTCTTATATTTATTTGGACTTTATATTGATAGTATTATACAAAATGCATTATTACTGCACTTCAATATTGTGTGTGTGTGTGTGTGTGTGTGTGTGTGTGTGTGTGTGTGTGTGTGTGTGTGTGTGTGTGTGTGTGTGTAATGGTGTCGTTCCATGTCCACACTCGGGACCCATATGTCGTATGCAGACAGTCGTAAGAAAACAAAGACAAGGAAAGAATTCGATTCGCTCTTCTTTTTTTTTTCAATGAAACCACATACATTTATCTACAGGTACTTTCCAGAATGACGTCTTGTCTCTTATTCAAAAGTTTCTTGTACTCCAAAGTCCTTAATGTCTTTGTCCAGACATGTCGTCTAGGGCGCATCTCCCCCCTCTTTCCTCTCATCTCCTCTTCTCATTGTAAGGATCCACGTTTTTCTCTTTTATAATCTTTCTCTTTCTTTCTTCCTTGCCGTGACGTCACCACGCACACGATTCGGGCATTTGTATGCGTTGCCTGTTACTGTTGTTATCATCGAGCGACCGAACCCTTGACGAAAAAAAAATCACGTAGATTTATCAAATAGTTTTATGAGAGAGAGAGAGAGAGAGAGAGAGAGAGGGGAGGGAGAGAGAGAGAATATTTTGTGTCCGTTTGTCGTGTGTCTGGGTATGCTTATTGCCTCGACGTAACTTGCACAGAAGAAACTATATTTTTATTCCGCCCAGAGTGGGTTGCAAACTGCATTGTTATAATGACTGAACTTATTCATTCATGACCAAAAAGTTGCATCTGTCTGTTGCAGATATTCACAACATGAGACTCTAAGAAGCCAACCCCTTTCATGGGCGTGCGCCAGAAGCAGAGATGTTTCATTCACCTCATAATAGATTATAAATGTAGAAGATGGCGTTCATCAGCGATAACCACGTGATCTCAACTCGACTGGCAACTTACAGTAAAATCATTAAACTTCGTAGACATGACGCCAAGCAGATTTCTTTGCTTTGTATGTACTTGACCGACAGCTCGGCATAACCTTTGTAAACAAATCACTCTTTCAATTAGCCCAATAAAACTTTTTATTAGTTTACTTCTGACGATGTACGGAATATTACGAGATAGTGTTTTATTATATGATTTCATCACACACACACACACAAACCTGACATAGTTATATGGAATAAGTCAGAGAGAGTTGCAACCTTGATTGAAGTGAGTGTTCCTAATGATGGCGGTCTTAACAGAGCTGAAAGAGAGAAACAGACCAAATACCAAGGTCTCATGTATGATATGAAAAGAAACTGGAACCTAAAGGGGATATCAATCATACCAGTTATCATAGGTGCCACAGGACTTATGAAGAAGAACCTGAAGTCCTACCTAACTAATATTCCTGGTGAACCAAGTGCAAAAGAGATTCAGACAATTGCACTTAAGGGAACAGCGAGGATACTAAAAAGAGCTCTCGGTTGGTTTCAATAAAAAAGCGGGGCAATGTTGGCAGCTGGTTTGGCTGCCCCATACCCAGCATTACAATCTTCAAAGGAAGAAAAATAAAAATAAAAAAATAAAATAAAAAAAACACACACACATTTAGTGTAGCAGCAAGTCCTAGAAATGTACGAGGGTCGTTTCAAAAAGCAAGGCCTTTTTCTTTTTTTCTTTTTTTTTTTATTACTCAAAAACTAAAACCTTGAAGACTACGAAGTAGTATCATAAAAACGAGCCACTTTTTTGTGCTATATTATTTATTTTTCTACATAGTCACCACCATTTTCAATGTACTTTCGCCAGTCTCATTTGATGCATCAATCGTAAAACCCCAGAGCGCGCTTTGTCACTAACATCTTTGTCGCCACTATAAAATCGACGAACCCATCTCCTAACTGTTTTAGCATCAACTGCATCGGCTGTGTAAACGTTCAACAGGCGCCGAAGAATGTTGATCGATTCATTTTTTTTTTCTGCGTGAGGTAATTCAATGCTGCTTCTCTGCTTCTGACGCACGTCATAGACAGGGATTGCTTTCTTAGTCTCAGACCGCCAATATCTGCAGCAGAGTGAATGAAACATTCAATTCATGAATGCATGAATTCAGTCATCATAACAATACAATTTGCGACTCCCTCTGATCAGGTGGAATAAAAAGTAAGAAGCATCACTTTTAGTTGTTTGTTTGTTTGTTTTTGTTTTACGGCATATCAACCCCTTTTCAGGTTATTTAATGCCGAATCCAGTGATTTTTAAGAAAAATTTTGTAATAGAATATATATTTTTTTTCAAGTCGGTTTCTATTTAACCCATAGTTGGGACCCTAACAGATACTACCACTCCGAGTCAGAGTGGACCTGGGAGCAATGGCAATTAAAGGGTGGCTCCACACTCCCCAAAGCCCGCAAGCTGGGGCCTCACCATCGGATATAGTTTAACGTCATATGCAGGACCAATTACTTTTGGAACGTTCTGAATCGAACATTAGTCTTTAACAGTACTGTAAACCGAATCGGGCACTAGAATATAGCACAATGCACAATAATAGATTAATAGAAGTAATTGTGTAGTTATTTTTTTGTTTATTTTTGTTTTTTTACTTGAGGGTCACCACTTATCCAGACCGAAAGCCATTCGAGGATAAGGGTTAATGAGTGTAACGTGGTAGTGTATTAATCGTTAATGGTGTAAATTGGGTAGAATTTGATTATTTATGGGGACGGCCCAACAAGAACTTGTTTACATTGGACTTGAAGGCTACCATTTGTATTCAACCGGGAAGCAGGCAAGCGGAACAGTGTTCCACAGGCGGACAGTTCTGAGAAAGAAACTTTGTTCATGGAATTCGCGTTAGTCACAGATAGAGAGTGGGAAAAATCGTAGATGATAGTTGTAGTTCAGTCGAGCACTTGCCATGAAAATAACAATAAAGCGGAGAAAGGATCGCAACGTCTCTTCTATGGGAAAGAGGTTGAAGGGAAGAGGAAAAATGCATCATCCACTAGATTTCGAAGCTGGTTCTGAACTCTATCAAGGCTGGATAAGGGCGCGGCGAGCAGCTCCTACCCAGATGTGGCAACATTACTCCATTTTAGGGCGTACCTAGCTCTTATACAGATAGAGGATTGCATCAGCAGTGAGAGTGATCCAACCATCTTTCCAGCAATTTTGGCAACAGATTTGATGTATGTGTTCCGTTTCAGATCAGGAGTGAATAGTGTAGTTTCGGATTACAACAGACAGATACAAAATCTCCATAAGTAATAGATATGATTAGAAAAATTAAAAGCGGGTCTGTCCCGGACAACACCAAGTACTTTATTTACTTTCTCTCCAAGAAAAGGTCGACACAAGGTCCGGTATGGTTTTTAGGATTAGCACGCTCTAGCTTATATAAAAAAAACTAAGCTGCCCCGTCGGTATTTCCTTGTAAGGGAGTTTCAGGCGAATATAAATAGAGTAACCATTTCTCAAAAGACAAGGTAAATCATGGGGGAGTGGACTCCTTAAGATAGAGCAGAATCATACCTCAACTAGACAGCAACAAAGTTATTGTCGAACAGATTGTCAAGGACATATTCCTGACTGGTAAGAAACATTTACTGAAGCTTAACTCTAACCCTACTTTTTTTTTTCTCTCAAGGCATATTGCCACTTGTACATAAGGGGCTAATATTTGGGGCCATGTTCGCAAGGGACTATGTAATGAGATGAACGAGATGTTGGTTTACATTAGATGTACACGTGTTAGTACAGTCAGGAAAGCAGGAAGCCAGGAAGGAATTCCAAAGTCCAGTAGTCAGGGGGAAGAAACTGTATAAGGCTTTCCGACACCTAGGGACCTCTACTGTGAAGAGATGGGGGGTTCGCTGCTTGATTGGTCTGCGTCGAGGAGGTGCAAGAGCAATGAGTTCATTGGAGCACAGTCCATGAAAATACTTGTAAAATTGATACAGTGATGCAATATTGAGACCCTTTTTGGGGACCTGTCCAAGACTAAGAGACTAGTGGTAGATGCACCAGCCCATATGTAGCAACAATACTTTATGAACTCGTTTAGCAACAAAAGCAACAAAATCCCACCCCTACGGTGTAGAGTTCCTTAGATGCTTCTACTCTAATTGTTTTTTTGTTTTTTTTTCTCAAAGTACTAGACTTCAGAATTCCTTCTCTATGTCCTGCTTCCCTGGCTGTACAGGACCTATTATATTTGAGACTCTTGTTTGTACGCAGTCTAAGAGTGAGACTAGTGGTAGATGCACGAACCCAGATGTGGCAACAATACTCCTTGCATGGGCGAATGGTGGTTTCGTAGACATCCATTTACTCTCAAGTGTGGGTAATTTTCTTTTCACGGTAAAGAGACTCTTGTCTTCTGTATTTCTGTGTCGATAAAAAAAAAAAGAAAGAAAAACTGACTGCTATTTATTGGTCCGAAAAGGAAGTCAAATTAGTTTGTTTTTCTTTTGTTGTTGTTGTTTTTGTTTTTTTTTTTTTCCTATTTAAATGTGAGTTACTTTTGATCGTCGGGGAAGTTCTCACGCCAATTTCCAACCGAACATAATTTTTACCTGGGATTTTCCCTGCTTGCATAATAAATATATATATATATATATATATATATATATATATATATATATATATATATATATATATATATATATATATATAATGTGTGTGTGTGTGTGTATTTCTTTCATTTTTTTTTTTCTTCGTTGGCTTGAAAAGAAAAATAAAATGGTTGAATTCTGAGATGCGCATGCGCAGTCAACATTTTTATAAACCTGTTCCAAACAACATTTAAAAAAAGGTATTTAGGGAAAAAGAAAGAAATGAAATGAACGTTATTTTTATAATCAAAACCTTCTGGAACGCTGAAAAAAAAGTTGAAAAATATCACCATCGCCATTTTTTCTCACTCTTTTCTGCTCTCACTGAACGCATCGCTTTCTCCGCCTTTTATCTCTCCATCTCTCTATTTATCTTACATCTTTCTGCATATCACTTTAAATCACCCTCTTTTCCTACTTTCTCTCTCTCTCTCTCTCTCTCTCTCTCTCTCTCTCTTTCAAACAGACACACTATTTGCCATTCTGTCTCTCTCTATCTTTTTCTCTCTCCCCCTCGATCTCTCTTTTCCTCACATCTTTCTTTATATCACTTTACCTCATCCTCTCTTTCTCTCACTCACTCTTTCTCTCTCACACACACACATACACACACACACACACACGCTGTATGCCATTCTCTGTCCGTCTGTCCCTCTCTCTCTGTCTCTCTCTTCCCCTCTGTTTATCTATCTCTTTTCATCTATCTATCCATTCTTCTAAATATATGTCTCTTTTCCCCCCACTTTCTCACTGCGAGACCTCCTAAAACCATCCTTCTCTTTGCACCCTAATTTCTTTCTCTCCTTATTTGTGTCCCACCCTCATCATTATACGCTATCATCATCTCTTGCCTTTCCCGACTTCTTCTTTCCCTAATTAGATACTTTTTCTTTCTTCGGGTGAATCTTATCTTAATATTAAGAAGAAAAACAAAACAACAAAGTGTAGTATCTGTTCTGATACTACACTTCACTTTTTCTGTCTTCGGTCAATGGTGGAGAAATCCTTCTAGACTGAGACAATTTTTATATTTGTTCCTGACCGAGTGCCTCATTTTGGGAAGCTGGATTCCCCCCCCCCTCTCCCCATATTAAAAGCCTACCTTGTGTCTAACTCTTCCTTCGGGGGAAAGCAAGTAAATAGGAACAAAAATGCCACAGTGTCACCCCCCCCCCTCTCTCTCTCTCTTTCTCTCTCTCTCTCCTTTTCTCCTTCTCTCTCTCTCCTTTTCTCCTTCTCTCTTTTTCCCTTCCTCTCTCTTTCTCCCTCCCTCTCTCTCAGACACAAAAGAGCTTTTTCTGTTGATCTCTACCTATCAGTTCTGCAATAAAATATTGAGGCCACTCTGAATTGGTATCTCCTTACAGACCAAACTGGTAAATTTTTCTCAAACCAGCCGTGTGTAACAAAAATGTTGCGCCTCTTATAGTTCACAATGTGTTGCTAACCAGAGGAGCGTTTTATGGGTCCAAGATAACTGCATGTGGGGGTCGGGCTTGGCTATTCTTTAAATAGGTACGAATTTTATTTATTTATTTATTTATTTATTTATTTATTTTGATTTTATTTATGTCTAATTCTATTCACGCCAGAGTATGCCTATTGCCAAAATAAAGCGTAAAAAGCTACTACAATATGAGCTAGATTTATTAGGGGCAACCTGTGTGGGGAGTTGCGCAACAGGATATTTGTTCATATTACATTTAAGTTTCTACGTGTTGGCACTGTTGTAAGAGGATATAAAAGTTGTGCAAACCCGTATTGTTTGAAGAAATTAATTTTACCCGTCCTAGGACGGGTATTCTAATAAATTACAAGGACTTATTGGCTTTAAAAAAAAAACAACTTGCATTCTTAAAAAAAAAGTCTTTATTCATTTAATGGTAACAAGTCCGTTATGCTCTGGCTACACATTGAGCACTCTAGTCCGGTTTTTTCACCACTGAAGAAATTTGTATATATATATATATATATATATATATATTCACACTGAGAAAGACCGAGGGATCGGTCGAAATTATGTGCTTTTCAAAGAAACATTCTCGTTTTTTTGTTCAAAAGACTTTTTGCATTCCTACACGTCAACACATAGAAATAAATGCAGAAAAGATATAAATATTTATATTTTTTTCGTATTGATATATATATATATATATATATATATATATATATATATAATAAATATTTACAATTAAATTTACCAAAATGATCCAAGATGGTAAAATTAAAGTATATCATTAATATTTATAAAGTTATTTCAGCCAGATATAAAAGCTCGATAAAACCAAATATGAAATAGAGCTTATAATACCAGCAAACAGTTAATAAAACATGTTAAAAAACACTTTGAAATGAGAAAAAACATATTTCATCTGAAAAGGAAACACTAGATAAGTGGATAGTCCTTAATCCACGGAAATACTTTCCTTCTCATCAGAGGGTAGGAATTAGCAAAATGCGGGATCGGATTTTGCATGCAAAAGTATTTGATGAAACAAGTCAAATATCTTACTTGAAAACAAAAAAAGTGAAGCAGAGGGAATATCGTGAAGAAAAAGGTGATTACACATGAATGGATTTTGCTAATTCCTACCCTCTGATGAGAAGGAAAGTATTAAACTAATGAATGGATCATTAAGAATTTTGAGGAGATGCCAACAACAAAACCGCACCATACATTTCAAAGAAAAAAAACCATTAAAAATTAAAACTAATGCTATGTTTAGTCCTTGTACCAGTCATAGTATTATGACGATGACGGTTTATGGTAAGTATTTTTATTTTTACATTAGATATCAAGACGATCATTTTATAGCCTGCAGAGAACCAAACCCGTAGTAATGTGTTCTACAAACTGAGCTTTTGGAAAGGAACTCTGTCCATGAAAATTGTGACTGATCCTTAATTTAAAGACAAAATTTTGCGCTAATTGTATTCGTGTGGCTCAACAACTATTTTAGAGGTTAGTTTCGTATTGCAATCAAATTCTGAAGAAAATACAAAAATGAAAAGAAACATTTTACTATCGATCTCATAAATTAATCGTATTTTAGATTGACGCGATCTCAGAACGATGCTATCTGCATTTGAATTTAAAGCAAGAATTGATTTAAGACGCTAACGTTATCAGATAATCTTATTTGCGGAATTGAAACTAAAAATGTGCTGTAAAATGATTTTATCAGATTTAGATTCCAATGATTGTTTTCAAAATAAACAACGCTTGGAAACATGTGTTTCAACTGTTGGAATAGTTTTACCAACTTTTTCGATAGTTGTTCCAATTTTTCAGGCTTTTCTTCCAATTCTGCGTATATTTGATCCACCTCTTTAGATATTTGTTCCAACTTCTCGGATGTTTGTTCCAACTTCCAACTTCTCGGATGTTTGTTCCAACTTCCAACTTCTCGGATGTTTGTTCCAACTTCCAACTTCTCGGATGTTTGCTCCAACTTCCAACTTCTCACATGTTTGTTCCAACTTCTCACATGTTTGTTCCAACTTCTCGGATGTTTGTTCCAACTTCTCGGATGTTTGTTCCAACTTCCAACTTCTCACATGTTTGTTCCAACTTCCAACTTCTCGGATGTTTGCTCCAACTTCCAACTTCTCACATGTTTGTTCCAACTTCTCACATGTTTGTTCCAACTTCTCGGATGTTTGTTCCAACTTCTCGGATGTTTGTTCCAACTTCTCGGATGTTTGTTCCAACTTCTCGGGTGTTTGTTCCAACTTCTCGAATGTTTGTTCCAACTTCTCGAATGTTTGTTCCAACTTCTCGAATGTTTGTTCCAACTTCTCGAATGTTTGTTCCAACTTCTCGGATATTTGTTCTAACTTTTTGTATCGTTTTTCCAACTTTTTGTACCGTTTTTCCAACTTTTTGTATCGTTTTTCCAACTTTTTGTATCGTTTTTCCAACTTTTTGTACCGTTTTTCCAACTTTTTGTATCGTTTTTCCAACTTTTTGTACCGTTTTTCCAACTTTTTGTACCGTTTTTCCAACTTTTTGTATCGTTTTTCCAACTTTTTATATCGTTTTTCCAACTTTTTGTATCGTTTTTCCAACTTTTTGTATCGTTTTTCCAACTTTTTGTACCGTTTTTCCAACTTTTTGTACCGTTTTTCCAACTTTTTGTATCGTTTTTCCAACTTTTTGTATCGTTTTTCCAACTTTTTGTATCGTTTTTCCAACTTTTTGTACCGTTTTTCCAACTTTTTGTATCGTTTTTCCAACTTTTTGTATCGTTTTTCCAACTTTTTGTATCGTTTTTCCAACTTTTTGTATCGTTTTTCCAACTTTTTGTATCGTTTTTCCAACTTTTTGTATCGTTTTTCCAACTTTTTGTACCGTTTTTCCAACTTTTTGTATCGTTTTTCCAACTTTTTGTATCGTTTTTCCAACTGTTTGTATCGTTTTTCCAACTGTTTGTATCGTTTTTCCAACTTTTTGTATCGTTTTTCCAACTTTTTGTATCGTTTTTCCAACTTTTTGTATCGTTTTTCCAACTTTTCGGATGTTTGTTCTAGCTTGTCGGATATTTGTCTTCACTTTTTTTGAATATAACTTCCAACTACTGGGATAATCCAACTTTTTTGTTACTCTTCCAACTTTTCTCATGATTATTAAGTTATACGGAGTAAGTTTGGAATAAGGACCCCGAAAGATAAGAGCCTTAACCGGGACACATTTCAATCGACATCGATTGACTGCTAACGCACGTGTCACTTGTAAACAAACATACACAACCTGAGTTGCTTGTTTCATTTGTTGATTTTTATATCAGAAGAAAATTGGAAAAGTGTCTGAAAAGAACGAGGAAAGTATACTCTTAAAAACAGAAGTCTATTTAGAAGAATAAACACCTGGGCAGTATCGCTAAAAAGGTACCATAGACCATTCTTAGGCTGGCCTGAAGAACTTAGGCATTTTAATCAGAAGACGAGGAAATTTATGAAAATACTCAGTGCATTATAACAGAAGGACGATATTAACCGACTCTACATGAAAAAAGAAAAAACGAAGAGAGAAGAATGATGAATAAAGAAAACTGCTAAAAAGTACATCAGTCAGAAAAGAAAAATATTGATCACCGCAACAATAGAGACCGTCAAAAAGAACAATACAAGAAACGATAAAATCAGAGCGAGAATCAAAAACCAAAAGAAAAGAATCATAAAAACGCCTGGACATGGCTAAGAAAAGGACACTTGAACAGTGAAACAGAATCTCTACTGACTGCTAAAATATTAAGGAAAATCCTTGAATGCGGATACTAATGCGCATGAGCCGGACATAAAGAAACTGTTAAACACAAAGAAACTGCACATGGAATCATGAAAACTGAAATTATATCATGGTAAACAGTTACACCGACCCCTCTCACTTAAAAATAATAGGGTAAGCATAAACTGGTGCCACACCAAATAATCGAGGAGGGTCACAGAGGATGGAAAGACCGAGGGAAAGCATTAACCAGACTGCTACTTGATAAGAAAATAACAAAGAGGACTGCAACTTTGGGGAGGCATAGTGCTACCCAAACTCCAGTGAATATATATACAGGGTGGGTCACGGGAAACGGATGTTTTTAGAACGCTCCTTGCTCTGCTTGAGTAGGGTATAGGGATTGAGGAAAGTAGTCTTTAAACCTGCTTAAGAAATATTCGCAGAGTTTTGTTTTCTTAAAAACCATCCGTTTCCCTTGACACACCATATATATATATATATATATATATATATATATATATATATATATATATATATATATATATATATATATATATATATTTAAATAAGGGAGTAGTCACCAACAATGTGTATTTTTTAACATTATTTTATTATTCCGTGTCTTGGTTTTTCATTGAGAATTTTATGTTTGGATCATTGTAATAATGTTTTTAAGTCATTCATTATTACAATGATCCAAACATAATTCTCAATGAAAAACCAAGACACGGAATAATAAAATAATGTTAAAAAATACACATTGTTGGTGACTACTCCCTTATTTAAATATACATCTTTCTTTCGTTGGAATTTCTTAACCCATTTATATATATATATACTAGCAAAAGTATCCGTCGTTGACTGGGTTGAAAAACAGCCTACAGAAAATGGATTTATGAAAGAATGATAGGTTATGAAAAGGAAGAGTTGTAAAGAGATAGCTTCGAATTTGGGGGTATCAAAACCAAAGCAAAATATGATGAAAGTAAAAATAAAATAGATAAACCCCATAATTCATTATACCATATCTGTTCACACTGAAACACTTATCACAGTATTCTGTAGATCTATATTAAAAACCTTATTGAACTTTGTGACATATTTCCATTCTATGGAGGTCAGGCGCGAACGAACACCCCATAATTTTATTATACCATATTTCTTCAAACTGAAACATAATTATCAAAAGTATACTTACGCAGATAGATATGAAAAGTCTTTTTTTCTTCTTTTTTTTTACATGGGGGTCACCACTTATCAAGGCCCGAAGGTCACTCAGGGATAAGGGTTATTGCGTGTACAGTAATCAATGAGATAGTATTGTAATAATCATTAGTATTGGGGATTTTGATAGAGTGTCTTACTTAAGGGGGCGGTTTGTTAGGAGTTTGTTTATGTTGGACTTGAAGACGTCCAAGTTGTAGTCAGGTGGGAAACAGGCAAGCGGCAGAGAGTTCCACTGGCGTGCAGTTCTAAGAAAGAAGCTTTGCTCATGGAATCTACGTTTGGATTTAGGCACAGATAAAGAGTGGGGAAAATTATTGACAGTAGTTTCAGTCAGACGGGTGTTTCTCGTGAAAGATTGGCGAGGGAGACGAGGGATTGGAGCTTAGACGAGCACATGTCATGGAAATAGCGATAAAACAAAGACAGGCTCGCAACGTCTCTTCTGTGGGAGAGAGGTTGCAGGGAAGAGAAAAGGGCATCCCCCACTAAACCACGAAGTCTTTTTTTTTAACACAGTGATCACCACTTATCAATGCCCGGAAGCCACTCAGGGATAAGGGTTATTGCAAGTACATTACGTTAGTGTGGAGATTTGATGAAGTGTTTACTTAAGGGGGCGGTTCTTTTTTAAAGTTTGTGCCTATTTCCATTTTATGGAGGCCAGGCGCGAACGCAGACTCCACAATTTTATTATTTCATCCCTATTTAAGTTAAAACGTACTTATCAAAGTATTTTTATGTACATCTATATCAAAAAACACTTGTAAACTTTTTTTTTTATTTTTTATTTCCATACTTTCCGTACACAGACCCCAAAATGTTAATGAATCATCATTATGCCAGATCAAATATACTCATTCCTGTGTCTCGATACATCTTCTATCATTATATGTGATCAGTTTTCTATAATAGTCAACCATATAGGAGCCTATTCGTGACCAGACACACACACACACACACACACACACACACACACACACACACACACACACACACACGTTCAGCTTTAACTATATCTGTCCGTATTTCTTACCTGCTTTTTTTCCTCTATCCCCCTTTCTATATTTTGTAAAATCTTTTTTCTTTTTTCTGTCCTTCCCGTTTCCACTTTCCTTCTTTCTTTTTTTTTTTTTTCTTTTTTTTTTTTTTTTTTTTTTTTTTTTGACGATCCCCATTATGGATTTTGATTTCTGTTTCGATTCTATATGATGGCACTCAAATCATGTTTTTTTTTAATTATTTTTTATTTTACATTTGAAATCATGACTTTGTATATTTGGTACAATATAACATAAAATATGCTAGTACATTTTTAAATCCCTTTCGACCACTTGTTCAATCTGTCAACACGATTTGAATTCGGTTCACCGAGTACTTGCCCAGGCCAACCCAACCCTTTCATCACACGCTTCTTTGTATTAAACCGGTCATCGCTTAAAAAGGGAATAATCCCCTGCTCACTAATATATGACATTACTGATGACCTGGATGTGTGTTCTAAAATCCTATTCAACACATGCCCATCATAATGACACAACAGAGAGCACTGGTACTTAAACCTCGGTGCTCGGATATATGTGCACTTAAACATTTGTGGCCGAACGCTTAAATTAACGAGAATAAGCTTAAGAACTGCTTAGGTTGCTGAGGAGATAGGTGGATCAATCTACCGCCCCAGGAAGTATTTGACTCCTTATGTAATCCTCCGTGTGTTAGCGGGACCTGTGGAAATTCGACAAGGGGCTCATTCAGATGTAATGCACTGAGGTTTTCATTCTGTGGATGTTCAGCGTAAATGGAGACGCTCTGCCTCTGATATGAGTGTAGCTTTTTTGTTAAAACTGCAAACGTATTTATCTAAGCTAGCACGAACGCCCGGCAAAGCCCAGTCGTAAAGTACGCTTAAAAATGATATTTTAATTCTTGCAGATTTTGTATGTATTATAGATTTAATGTTCTATCGATTTTTATATATTATAAAGTTGCGATTTCAAAAAATAAAAAAAATATGCTCATATGACTTGGGTGCATTAGCTTGGATCGAAACCAAAACAAAACCATATATATATGCATATATATATATATATATGCATATATATGTATATATATATATATTGTATATATATATATATATATATATATATATATATATATATATGTATGTGTGTGTGTGTGTGTGTGTGTGTGTGTGTGTATATATAGGGAGTGAGGAAAGTAGTCTTTAAACCTGCTTAAGAAATATTCGCAGAGTTTTGTTTTCTTTAAAAACATCCGTTTCCCTTGACACACCAATATATATATATATATATATATATATATATATATATATATATATATATATATATATATATATACACTAGCAAAAGTACCCGTCGTTTACGGGGTTCAAAAATAGCCTATAGAAAATGGACTCTGATTTATGAAAGTATGATAGATTATGAAAAGGAAGGGTTGTAAATTTGGGTTGAATTTGGGGGTATCAAAACCAAAGCAAAATATGATGAAAGTAAAAATAAAATAGATAAACCCCATAATTTATTATACCATACCTGTTCACACTGAAACACTTATCACAATATTCTGTGGGTCTATATAAAAAACCTTGTTCAACTTTGTGACATATTTCCATTCTATGGAGGTTAGAGGCGAACGAACACCCCATAATTTTATTATACTATATTTCTTCAAACTGAAACATAATTATCAAAGTATACTTACGCCGATAGATATGAAAGGTTTTTATTAAAGTTTGTGCCTGTTTCCATTCTATGGAGGCTAGGCGCGAACGCAGGCCCCCCAATTTTATTATACCATCCCTATTTAAATTAAAACATACTTATCAATGTATTCTTATGTACATCTATATCAAAAACACTTGTAAACTTTTTTTTTAATTTTTTATTTCCATACTTTGTGGACCAGGCGCGAACGCAGACCCCACAATTTTAATGAACCACCGTTCTGCCAGATCTACCATACCCATTCCTGTATCTCGATACATCTTCTATCATTATATGTAATCAGGTTTTTAAAATAGTCAACCATATAGGAGCCTATTCGTGACCACACACACACACACACACACATTCAGCTTTATATATATATATATATATATATATATATATATATATAAAACAAACTTGAGTTCCTTCAGCCATAACCAAAACCTATGAAGAATTCTTGGTAAAATTATTTTGAAGTACATGACAATTTAACGACCCGGATGCAAGCGTGACACATGAAATAACACACTAGCTACCGTGTTAGGGTGGTTTTCTATTTTAGAAGCGGCAAACTTTAAATCAACAAATCTATTTTCTTTTATTGCAGATACATCAACTATCTGTTATTTCGAGTTCAGCTTTGTTTAGCAATTCAACGTGAAGGGATTGACATCCGAACAGCATTTGCAAACTGTGCAAATTTATTTTGAAAATTATTTTAGAAGATTTGATAAACGGATAATTCCACGAAATGTACCTGTCAATTGGCCAGTTCGTTTTAACACCGTTGGATATTTTAGCTTGGGAATATCTAACGTCTTATGTTTACGTCGATAAACCAGATACAATAGACCATTTGGAAGACAACATTCAACGCATTATTGCTGATATACAGCTTAATTTAATGCGTAGAGTTGTGAAAACTGAACTCCTAGATTATGCCATATGGCGATATGCTTTGAATAATATTTAAATAATTTATGGCAAAGATTTATCTTTGGAATAAGTGCACGCCTGTGGAAATGTCTTCCGTTTTCCTGTTGTCCAGGTGACTACAATCTGATTGTCTTCAAGTCCGACGTAAACAAGTTCTTGATGAGCCGTTTCACTTAAGTAAACAAATTTACCGAGTTTCCATTACTAACGATTACTATATTGTCCAATTGACTATTGTACACTCTTAACCCTTATCCTCGAGTGGTCTCTGGGCCTTGATAAGTGGTGATGCCTATGTTAAAAAAAATATTTGTATTAATAAAATATTTTCTTAGATTTATTTGAATTAAAATTTCGCTACCTCTACAACGAAACACTCTTCATATAAGAGCCAGATACACCCCAAGATGCTACTGCTGTCACATGTCGGCATTAACAAAGGAGAAACCCAACTTCGCAATCTAGTGGGGTATGATCTCTTGTGTGTACTCTTTGCAGCCTTTTTTCTCACAGTAAAGGTGTTTCTAGTCTTTCTTAGTTCTAGTAGTTCCCAACCTTTTTTTTATATTTCGTGGCAAACTATTGAGCTTTTTAAATTTTTTTATGGGACATTATAGAGCTCTTTAAATTTCCATGGGACGCTATTGAGCTCTTTAAATTTTTATGAAACACTATTGAGCTCTTTAAATCTTTGCGGCACATTATTGAGCTCTAAATTTTCACAACACACTATTAAGTTTTTGTTTTTTTTTATTTTTGCGGCAGACTATTGATCTCTTTAAATTTTTGTGGGGCACTGAAGCTCTTTATGTTTTTGAGGCATACTATTGAGCTCTACACTATAAAGTATAAACACCTTATTTGAAATTCATTTTCTTTACTATTTTTAATTTTTCTTTTCTTTGTCTTGGTTAATAAAAATTTGTTTTTCTTTTCAAATTATCTTTCTTTCTTTTTTTTTTTTTACTCTTATTGTTTATTTGATTATGTTTGCGGTGTTCCGATACCCCTAGACTAAGGAAAACCCGTAACAGTGGAACCCTAACAAGATCGTAAAATTTTGGTGGCATACTATTGAGCTCTTTAAATTTTTTATCAAAAACTATATATCAGGGTTAAAATGTGACCTCGGCAAATAAACGGAAGTAATGAATTGGTTTACTGTCAGATTTCGATGCGAACTGATAACATAATGAGTTATACACACATTAGGAGATGTAGTCAGGTTAGGGTTAGTATATAACACTAGCATCATTTGAGGCAATATCCGAAATACAAAATTCATTGAATGACATGCTCGCAAGAAGTACAACTGAATTAGAATTTAGGATAAAAGTTACCGTGAAGTAACAGGAATCAAAATGAGGAGCTTCTCGCAGGAAAACGGTTTAGTTATCGCTCGTTTATGTTAGATCGCCGAAGTTAAGCAACGTTGACCCTAGTCAGTACTGAAAGGGGTGAATATTTGCGAATACCAAATGTGCTCTTCGCTTATACCAGCATTGTTTCCAGTCGTCCTGGACTTCTATCATTAGCATCAAGCAGTGTCGTCTCTGGAGAGGAGTGGTTAGTGATTGCGAAACCCTTGCTTCAAAATTCAACGGGTGTCATCCATCATCTTTCTAGGGTGGTCCGAAATGACGAGCATCTTAAACATTCTGAAATAAACATATGTAAAGTAGACACAATGAAACTCTGATTTTAACTCAGAACGATTCCTATTATTATTATTATTATTATTATTATTATTACCACCACCACTACCACCAAGCTACTTAAACTCCAGCTGAGGCATTTTATTCTCGGCACCAAAATCAAGTTTGGATCATTTTTTAAATTCCTGTTGATTGCGGTATGAAGCTAGTCCTGTGCAGTTCTAGGAGGTCCATCATCCCAGGCTTTGTCTTCTCTATTTGAGTATGGGTCTAATTATTTGCCAGTCGCGCGAGGTTTTCCTACCGAGGAATGCCAACGGGCCAGTCCAAGCAGGCCGGGGTGCTTCTCCCCGGGGGGGCGCTGTCTTTCCAATCTCACTTTTTTTTTTTTTAATTACATTTTCACCCCATACAAGGCACATTGCCACTTTGGTGTAGGGGGCTACTAACAGGGGCAACAACTACTGGGGTACTATGTAGGGAGTTAGGCAGCAAGATGTTGGTTCACGTTGCACTTGAACTTCTGCACGTCAGTACAGTTGGGGAAGCAGGGACCTGGAATAGAATTCTAAAGTCTAGCGGTTCTGGAGAAGAAACTACTGGAGTAGAAAGATCTTTTACATCTAGGGATCTCTACAGTGTGAGGTGGGATTTTTCAGCCTGTCGGGTCTGTCGAGGGTGTTCACGTCGTGGGGGCACAAGTGCTTGCAGTTCGTCAGAGTATTCACCATTAAAATACTTGTAGAACAGGCAGAGGGATGCAACGTTTCGTCGATGGGAGAGAGGCTGAAGCTTAGATGCCAGTTCAGGGCCTATCAGATTTGCGACTCTCTTTTGAACCTTGTCAAGGAGCGAGAGACTAGTAGCCGATGCAGCAGCCCAAATATGACAGCAATACTCCATACATGGGCGAATGGTTGCCTTATAGAGGTACAGGCCCTTTGTGTCTACCCGCTGTGATAAGAAGGTAAATGCAAACTATGTTTGATGCATGAACAGATTTCCTAATCACGTTCTTTTTATGGCCGCGATCTTTATAAATTGCCGTGACACCGAAATTGGTTCTATTTTCGCTTTGCACTCTTAAATGCCACAAGAGCACGAACCGTCTGTGTTTATTGATTTCAAAACTACAAATTAAGATCTTATTTTAGAAGTTCTATTTTGATAGTATTGTCGGCAGCCGCCTGACCTGTGTACGTTCCGGATAGAAACAGATGAGGAGGAAACTTTAAATACTAGATGAGAGCGATGGCGGGAGGAAGACTTTTTAAATTAACAAGCATCGGAGTCCGCATTGTCTGTACGACGATATTTAAGTTAGGGCTAGGAATGTGTTTTTACGTGGTTTTAGCAATGAACCTGTTTCTTTCGTGATTTTTGCCCCTCGCTCCATCATCAGTCACCATCCTCCAGCTCCACGATCCATCGCATCTTCCTTCCTCTCTTTCATTTGTATCTCCTTTTCTCTCCCCTCCTTCTCCCTCCCCCCCCTCTCTCTCTCTCTCTCTCTCTCTCTCTCTGTTATTACCCCTTTTTGATTGCATTTTGATCTCGGGACATAATTTCCAGGGACACGCTGCATTGAAGATTCCTGAAATGATGAATCACTAGCGTAGGTATTTAAAAAATATTATAGTAATAATTATATATATATATGTGTGTGTGTGTGTATATATATATACATATGTATGTGTGTCTACATAAATATATATACATATGTATGTGTGTCTACATAAATATTTATATATATATTTATATATTTATTAAATAATATACATATATATGTGTGTGTATATGTGTGTGTACATATATATATATATATAGGTGTGTGTGTGTATATATGTGTGTGTATATGTATAATGTGTGTATATATGTGTATATATATATAATGTGCTTAATATATATATATATATATATAATGTGTGTGTGTTTCTTTAAATCCCTTTTCACACACACACACACACATATATATATATATATATATATATATATATATATATATATAAGCGAAATTGTGTTTGTGTGTGTACATTTTTTTCTGTGTGTCCGCCAAAGGCTTTTTCTCCGCTGCTTCTCGGCTTGTTCGCTCATTCTTATAACATTTTGTATGCTGCACAGATGATAATATCTCGCACTTACGAAACGTGGTCGTAAAAATATTTTATTTCGCCCGCTTTTATACAACAAAATTCGCGCTCTGAATTCGTTTGCTACTGCTATGACCTAGAAAAATGACGTTCGTTTTTAAATGCTTATTTTCGACTGATCAAACAAAAGTCCCGGGCTTTCTGGCCTCGCGGTATGTCGGCAGACTATTAACCTCGAGGCTTCGGGTGCGAACCTACCTCCCTTCCAAAACATTTTTGTTTTTTTTAATTCGAGCTTTCTTTTTTGATCCACACACACACACACACACACACACACACACACACACGCGCGCGCGCGCGGGTACCCCCGCCCCCTCATCGGGTTCGAGTTTTTTTTTTATTTCGTTGTTGTTTTTCGGTTTTTCAAACTTTTTTCTTTTTTGATCTCTCCCCTCCCCCAACACATACACCTACAAACATCCGGGCAACGCCAGTGACCCCTGCCCCTCCATCGGGTTCGAGCCTACCTCCCTCCCAAAACTTTTTTCGCTGTTTTTTTTGTTTTTTAATATTTGTTTTCGAGCCTTCTTTTTTATCTATCCCCCAACACACAAACATACAAACACCCGGGCAACGCCAGGTTCCTGCGCTAGTCTATAATATAAAAGCGAAAATGTGTGTGTGTTTGTGTGTGTGTGCATTTTTATGTATGTCCGCCAAAGGCCTTTACTGTTTCTTAGAACCTGTTATATGCTACATAGATTATAATATCTACGATATACGAAACAAGGTCGCGCGTATCTTTAATTTAGGCGACTTTTACACGCTTTTTCGCAATATTTCTTGGTCTATGCATGTTTGTTTAGCTTTTTCGTATAAAAAAAGAGAAACTGAATCCGTATCAAAGGCAGCTTCCTGGAACTCGTGAAAAGCAACGAAGTTTGGTCAATGCGAGCAGAACCCCCTTATATCAGACAATTGCTATTCATTTGGACACTCCCCCTTATGGGGGAAGCTGGTTTTCCCCAATATCTTGGAAGGAAACGCATAAACTGGCTTGCAGCCAAAGTTAATTTCATTCCCCTATGGGGTGATGTTTTACCTCATTAAACTCACGCGCCTGTCATTTAACTTTTTAATCATAAAATTAAAACACGCTTTAGTTCCTCTCCCATCATGGCCGAGCAGTAAATTGTCAGTTTTTTTTTTCTTTCTTTCCACCTTATTCTCAAGGCTGCGGGTTCGAGCCTACCTTCCTACCAAAACTTTTTTCTTTTACACCTCCAAAATACCCAGGCAACGCCGGGCACCCACGCTAGTTTATATATATAAAAGGTCAAAAGTGGCGTGCGTGTTTTTGTATGTCCAAGAAAATCTTTTTTCGGCGAGGTTCTCGTGAGGGTTATTATTTTTTAGAACTTTTCGTATACCCTCCCCTAGATCATAATATCTACGATTTTCTCTTCACCTTCTCTTCTTCTTCTGCCTCGTTTGAGGATATGTTAGATAACATACCCTCGAATCAACAATCATGTAAAACAAAACGGAGAGAGAGAAACAAATGGAGAAATTTAGTTAAACCCAACATACACATGATCGTTACTTGTATGACAAATACGTAGGACAGAAAAATAGGTCTGTTGTCTATGCACTATGCATGGTAATTCTCATTCAATGAACATCTCTCTTGCCAAATACGAGAGAATTGTGAAATCTTCCACAAAGTAGAAAAAGTGAGAGAAAGGAGAATAGCAAGTGAACCTCGTGACTCCTGCTTTGCTCATTTTAGTCTTTAATCCTCACATTCAATGACAAAAGGGGAATAATTGCTGTTTCTTAGGTTAGAATCTATCCAGCTAATATTTATTATTGGTTATTTTTGCACATCGTCTCTGCATTTATTTTGATCGACTTTTATAAAATTCACGCTATTTCGTCCCTTTGCTTGTTTGTACGTCTTTTTCGTATAAATAAAGTGAAACTAATGGAATCGAATCATTTTGCCGGTTTTCCGGTCGGGACCTCGAGAAACGCAATTAGCTTTGATCAATGCTGGGAAAACCCTTCATATACAAAAAATTACTATTCATTTGGAGAGCTCCCCCTTCTTGTGGGGAGCTGTTTGTTTCCTCACATCGTGGGGAATGCCCTCGTGATTCTTAACTTAATCACTTCAAGTCAACTTTTGGATTGACATCGATAAATTTGAACGCTTTTCAATTCCTCACGCGTCCTAGCGTAGCGGTAAGATCTCAGCTTTTCATTGACTTTCTTTTCCGCCTTCGTGTCACGGGTTCGAGCCTGCGTGTTTACTAGCACTTCTTTTCCAAACACCCGAACAACGCCAGACACCCTTGCTAGTTCGATATAAAAAAAACACTTCCCAACAGTTATTTGAGGAACACACATTTGTATTTGATGGGTTCTTTGGCAGTCTTCCGTTATTCAATGAAACACGTGTAAAACGTACTTCACAAGAAAATGAATAAAAACACATGAGTGTGAATTAAATACATCTTCTGGGTTTCGGAAAGATAAGTAATACTATATATATATATATATATATATATATATATATATATATTGACAAATTATTTCCAGACATAAATATAAAGAAATCAATTCAGCATATATATATATATATATATATATATATATATGCCCCTTTATATAAAATGGCGTATCTGCATGTAAATAAAATAAAAACTATACTTATTTTTTAATGAAAATACAGTCTCTTATTTTACTCATTCAATGTAGACGACAAAGTTACCTAGGACAAATAAAGCTCCACAGAAAAACATCCATGTCACCGGAAAGCTGGAACCAACGTAAGAAACACATGTTTAGTGCTATACGTGGGGTTCAGAAGAAAGATCTTGGTGCGATGATGAACAGGGGATCCCCCGGTCGGTATCCTGCGATTTTTTTTTTCAATTTTCACCTTAAACAAGGCACAGTGCCCTTTTAAAGTAGGAGGCCACTATCGAGGACATAAGTTGCAGGGATATTATGAAGGGAGATGAGCAGCAAGATGTTTGTTCACATTACACTTGAACTTCTGCATGTCAGTACAGTTGGGGAAGCAGAATCCCGGAAGGGAGTTCCAAAGTCTAGCAGTTCCGGGGAAGAAACTATTGGAGTAGAAGGCTTTCTTACACCTAGGGATCTCTACTGTGAAGGGTTGGGATTTAGCTGCTTGTCGGGTTTGTCGGAGGTATTTACGTCGAGAGAGTACAAGTGATTGTAGTTTGTCAGAGCATCCACCATTAAAATATTTGTAGCACAGACAGAGGGATCAACATTTCGTCGATGGGACGTCATGTTATAATTTCTGGGCGCGATGATCAACAGGGGATCCCGCCGGTCAGTATCCTACAAATGTTGGCGTTTTCTAATTTCTGGAAACAGAATTCATCAGTTCAGATAGAGGTAAATAAATATGATCAACACAAATCAAATGCCACCCAAAAGAAGGCGTGAATTATAAAGAAAAGTTTTCTTGTAATGGAGTGCTATTGCTTAAGCAACATCGCTCTCTCACACACACAAAAAAAAAAGATACTACATGCACATATTGAACATAATCCATAAGTTATGAAATCGATTTTCAAAGCACCCACTTCGTATAATACGTACATTATTCTTCATCATCATCGTATCGGGCAATTGTTATTGTGAGACAAGGATTGCGCAATCTCTAACCATATCTTTCCTGAATCAGCACTGCTTAATCACGTTGACACACCGGTTCCCGCTGGATCACCGAAGTTAAGCAACGTTGAGCCTAGTCAGTACTAAATGGGTGGCCATTTGGGACTTTCAGGTGCTGTATGCGCTCTCCGCTTATGTCGGCATTGTTTCCAGTTGTCTTGGTCTTCTCCTTGCCACTGGATCCAAACAGTGTCGATTCAGGAGAGGTGTAGTTAGGGATTGCGCGACCCTTGCCTCACAATTACACGCGTAACTGGCCTTACAGGGGTATCCTTTGTCTTGCGAGACTTAAAATCCGATGCGTTTCTCTAATCGATCCATTTTGAAAATATAATAATAATGTTTTTATTGTTTTTATCTGGTGTTATTTTGTTTAGCTATTCGCAGCATTTTCTAAAAAGTGAAAACCACGTCCAACTTACAAGAATTTAACTTTCCCAACTGAAAAACCGACGCGTTCCTTTAATCGATCCGTTTTGATAATATAATATTGTTATTATTGTTTTTTAAATTATTAATAACTAGCTGGCGATAACTAACTTATTAGTATTGAGTTCTGCACCGACTAGACACTGGCTGGCGATAACTAACTTATTAGTATTGAGTTCTGCACCGACTAGACACTGGCTGGCGATAACTAACTATTCATTTGAAACAATTGTTTATCAGGCATTTTAGGATACTCCATTTTCATTCTAGGGAAATTCAGCATAATAACGGTTGGTATGATTTGGAATATTTTATTTTTATTTTAAAGGATGTTCAGGATGATAACGGTAGAAGTGAATAAAAGTATTAATATATAGAAGATATTAAACTACGCGAGTTATTGCTTGTTGTCTACGTCATGATACGTCATAGGAAATGGACGATATTAGTCGATTTGGCAACTCCCGCCCATTTACGTTCCACGATTTCTCGTTTGTTTCATTTCAATTTTATATTTAAATATAATTAATAAGAATATTCGTAACCTGATTTTTTTTTTCAAATATAGTAATATAGTTCCATTTATTTTTCAGTGGGCTCCCGGCTTTGCCCGGGAGTAAAATACGCTCAGATATGGTATTTTAGTTTTTCCAGATATCGGATATATGATTATGGAGTCGTTATTTCAAAAGTAAAAAAAAAGTACTTGGGTGCAATCAGCTAAAATCGAAACCGAATGTAAAATTGTAGCCTTCAAAGCCGATAACGTTACCACTGTACCAACGTGACACGCATATGAACTGATTAAAAATTAAAAATAAACTAAAATGAATCTACAAAATGTATAACGATTTTTTTTTTATTTTGACCTATTTTGTACCCATTAAAAACTATTTTCAGCGGCTAAAACCCCATTAAAGAACGGCCATAAAAATCCAATCATTTGAGGCTTCTAGCGCCGTTCTGCGACTTTTAGTTTCAGGAGAGATAGAGTTTGAAATATGGAGACGGACAGACAGACAGATGTATAGCTTTTTATATATTAGATTTTCAAAAATATGTCTTTAGTTACAAATTTTCACAGAAATAATGAATATTAAATGTCACGTGAATTTTTCAAATAAAAATGTTTATTTACTTCAAGTTCATAAAAGTGAATATACATATTAATTTGAAAAAAAACCCCTCACTTTACGAATATTCTAATTTATTATATTTAAATTCAATATTTAAATAAAACAAACAAATAATTGTGGAACGTAACGGGGCGAGGTCACCAAATTGACTAACACCGTCTATTTCTTATGGCGTGTCATGACGTAGACAACAAACAATGACTGTACTACGTTAATATACGTGATCACACGACTTGTATTAATGTACTATTGTACTAAATTTCAACACTTACTTCAGTATAGAAGGGTAGTGTCGTACATGTTCTGGCATCATGACACCGTCCTCCCAGGCATTACAGCATCTTTGGATAGGATAGTATAGTATATGGCTCGTTATCATAATATCGTAATCCTAGGCATTACCGCCTCTTTGAATAGGGGTAGCGTGGTTTAGGGTTTATTGTCATGAGACTATCATCCCATGCATTACCGCCTCTTTGCACGAGTAGTTTAGTATATGTTATCATGAGATCATCCTTCCAGGCATTACAGCCTCTTTGGGTGGCATAGTGTAGTATCTGTTTTTTCATGAGACTATTATTCCTGGCATTATCGCGTCCTTTATAGTAGGTGAGCCTCCATCAACAAAAATTGTCACAATCGGTTGTTGATCTGCAAAGACAACAGTTAATTTGTATATATTAGTAAGAATTTGCATGTATTAGTAAGAATTTGTATATGTTAGTAAGAATTTGTATATGTTAGTAAGAATTTGTATATGTTAGTAAGAATGTGTATATGTTAGTGCATTTTATAAGTTTTATTACCACACAAGCAGTAAGGACAGGCATAGAAAACAAACCGTAGGATCTTTGATATGACAGAGGCATGTTTCTGCTTAGAGCACGGTTGAAGCATGATACTAGACGTTTACATTTTAAACTTTAATGTGACTTATTCCCCAAAAAATTGTAGTCTACATTGAAATGTAGACTAAAATGTATTGTGGAGTAAGTAACTACGGAGACGCATGTGAAGCTTCCTCCTGGTGCACGGGCATGGGTCCCCAACTAGACCAGGCAATCAATCGATTTGATTGAAAAATAGGCGATTTCACCGATTTCGATGATAATAAAACTAGGGGAGTGTGAAACATTAGTTGATCATACTTCAATCTCGGGCCACGTCGTGTCTCCTTGCTAGTATCACATAAATTATAAATAAAAATAAGTACTTTAAATATTTGTTTTGTTATTTGGGGCTGTTGAATAATACTTATGTAGTTATATATAACTAATAGCGTCCTTTTTTATTCTTTTTTTTTTCACCGTGTCCCTAAGTGGTCTTCACGTTGTAATTTATGGCTTCACAAGTGTGCTCATCTCTTCGTGTTTCTATGGCACTTTTCAAAACCGGGTACAACGTTTATTACTTCTTAGAAAAATGTACGTCTGCGCCACCAGATTACGTAGCTATAGTTTTACGTATCACTATAATATCAGTATATTCAACCAGCAGGGTTATCGGACGTTGCCCAAGTGGAGCGGTGGCATGAAATAATTGTTACAAAACAGTGTAATATAAAGGTTGCTTTGTTTAGTTAGTGTAAGTCATGTTGGGACGATTAATCGGAATTGGGAATCGGAAAAATCGGAACTTTTTGGGGTGTCGGAATCTGATGCCAAAAATGACATTTTACATATCTTTTTGTCTATTCGTGTTCTCGTGTTTTATTAGAATTCAATTTTCCATAACTTCCACTAATCATAGAATAATAAATATTTATTGATTTTAAGCTAAAATCTATAGATCAACCGCACCTCAAGTGTATTTTTACGTTTTAAATTTTGGGATTGTGTGTGTGTGTGTGTGTGTGTGTGTGTGTGTGTGTGTGTGTGTGTGTGTGTGTGTGTGTGTATTAGTTTTGGAAGCCTTTTTAACCTTGAAAAATAATTTTTAAAAATTTAGTTTTCAGTCTTTCGTTGGAAAATTAATTTTGTCAGTAAGTCATTTAATCTCCTGCAATCGCTGAATTAGCTTGCTCATTCGAACTCACAACCGTCTGAAGTATTTAGGGATGGATAATCAGTTGTTTATCATAAAAAACTGTTTCGGTGATTTAAAAACAAGAGTATATCAAATCATGGCTCCCCAGCAGTGTTGATAAAACACAACCTCCCTTAAACAAAGGAACAGAATATGTTCTAGATATTGGGTCCATTTTTTTAATTTTTTTTGCTCCAAAGTAACCTATTTTTAATTATTATTGCATTTTTACTACAGAGAAGATACAGTGCCACTTTGATGTAGGGGCTACTATTTGGAATATAATTGCGGGGATACTCTGTAGAGGGTTTCTCAGCAAGATGTCTGTTTACATTACACTTTAACTTCTGCATGTCAGTACAGTTAGGGAAGCATGAACCTGGAAGGGAATTCCAAAGTCTAGCAGTTCTGGGGAAGAAACTATTAGAGTAGGAAGGATTTCTGGCATCTGGGTATCTCTACTGTATAGGGGTGGGATTTTGCTGCTTGTCGGGTTTGTTGGGGGTATTTATGTTGATGGGGTACAAGGGCTTCTGGCTCGTCAGGGCAGCTATCATTAAAATACTTGTAAAACAGGCGGAGGGATGCAACATTTCGTCGATGGGAGAGAGGCTGAAGCCTGACTGACAGTTCGGGGCCTATTAGGTTGGCGACTTTTTTTCGAACCCTGTCCAGACGCGAGAGGGTGGAAGCAAATGCACCAGCCCAAATGTGACAACAATACATGGGCGAATTGTAGCCTTGTAAAGGTACAGGATACATTCAGGCGTAAGTAACTTTCTAGCACCGTAGAGAGAGCCGACCTAACTCGTAGCAGGCCCACCTCCCTCTCGCAGGAGGAACTTTGTGGCCTTCGAACCAAGATCAAAGTGTAATATCTGTTTCGGCAGACACTGCAAGCAAAGACCATATGTGGGGGTAACCCCACATATCATACCTTGGTCAATTTAGGGGAACCCCTTCATACCAATTGTCACTATCCATCCCCCATTTCCCACCCATCGGGAGCTGGTCCTCTTCCCCCCCCTCTCTCTCTCCACATTAAAAAAAACGGCCTTTTGCCTAATTTTCTCGGTGGGAAAGCAAATAAATACAGCCCACCTTCTTTGCAGCAGCCTAGGCAATGCCCTCGATGTATCTGTTCCAACTCATGTTCCCTGTGAATGTTAAGCCGAGGAGTTTAAGCGAAGTACTTTCAGGTAATTTACCGTTAGTCATAACTATTGGTGGTTGAGAAGGTTTCTTGTAATTATTAAAAGAAGTTTCTGGATATGACTATATCCGATGGTGAGGCCACAGCTTGTGGGCTTTGGGGAGTGTGGAGCTACCCTTTAATTGCCATTGCTCCCAGGTCCACTCTGACCCGGAGTGGTAGTACCTGTTAGGGTCCCAACTATGGGTTGAATAGAAACTGACTTGAAAAAACATATTCTGCTAAAAACTTTTCTTCCAAATCACTGGATTCGGCATTAAATAACCTGAAAAGGGTTGATATGCCGTAAAACAAAACAACCAAACAACCAACCATTAAAAGAAACACGCTTAGTCTTAACAGCATTGAATATCGCCATCCATTTTTGTCCCCATTCAATTTCTGGCTGGAGGTCTTCCTGTAGGGTTTCCGACATTGCCTTAGATATGTGTTTATTTGTTTTCCCCCACATGCCTGTTAAAGAGCGTGGTGTTATCAGCAAAAAGAAATAATTTAATCAGGAAGGTCGTTTATGAATATCAGAAATAATAAAGGTCCAAGGATCGATCCTTGAGGTACACTCGCATTTACATATTGTTTTCATGTACGACCGTCGAGGACAACCTGGATTTTTCTCTTATTTAAGAAGGATTTGATATTAAGTATTCGAAGTAGTACAGTAATACCATATGATCTGATTTTCATGAGAAGACCAACATACCATACCCTGTAAAAAAACCCACTGCTCTACTTTCCCCTACTTTATCCAATGCATTGGTATATACGTCCAGGGATTAAGATATCTGCAGTAGAGTGGGCTTGCCTTAATCCATATTGTTGGTTGATCAGAAGTTTAGCAGCTGTAAGGTGGTGGACTAGAGCTTGATTAATTATGGACTTAAATATCTTGGCGAAGAGAGGGAGGAAGCTAATGGGGCGATAATTTAATGGATCAGTTCTTTCGCCAGAATTCTTGTAAACTGGTACTATGTAAGGAGTTTTCCACCAGTCAGAAAAGCATGATTCGTAAAGGTATGTTTCGAAGAGTTTGGAGAGAACTGGAGCAACTTCAGCGGAGCATTTTTTAACAGTACAGCCCTGATGAGATCAGGTCCACATGTTTTGAGGTGTCTACGTTTTTATGATGTCATGCACTTGAGAGGGGGTGATTTTCAGATCATTTATTGTGGTTTCTGTCCGCAAAGGAAAGTCAGGGAGGCAGTGGTTTGCTGGGTCTTAAGTTTGAATAATCCGACTGGCAAGCATGTTAGCCTTCTCACTTGCCGTGCAAACAACCTCATGATTGTTGGATAGTGGGGGAATTGCTCATTGCCCATTATTTACTACACTGTTGTAGATTTTTCAAGAATCACGAGTCTCTAATTTCTGCGCTTCAATGCGTTTTCTGGCGGTTCAAGTGTATCCTCTCTTAACTGTCGCTATTGCTTTCTTACAATTACTTCTAGCTTCTATAAACTTTTGTTTGTTTTACTGGACTTATGTCAAATAAATCTGCGGTATGCATACTGCCTTTGAGCAATGACAGCTGCGCAAACAGAAGTAAACCAGAAAAAAACTTTATTTAAGTAATATGCTTAATATCTACAATTTCCATATGTTCGTATTTACTGTAAATATGCTATTTCTATCTAATTATTCATGCCGAAATTTTCATAGCTTATATATTACTTCCCGTTTTACCTGTACTGAAATGTACTTTTAATCATAGTCCGTGCAAAGAAAATTTTCAGCTTGACATAGGGCTTTGTTTTCGATTGCATTCCCGGACAGACAGAGACAGAGGATTTATAATAGAGGTTTTTGACTTCGCTACTTAAAAATATATATATATAAAAAAAAAAGCGTAGGTGTCTTTCTCATTTGGATTAAGTGGTATTGTTTTTTTTTTTTGTTGTTGTTTTTTCGTTTTTTTTTTGTTTTTTTTTTGTTTTTCTGTCCGCTCCCCCTCCTGCCCTTGCCTTCCAACATTGGATTGTGTGCTTCTAAGCAGCACATCCTCTATGTAAGTCCCCTAATCAGTGATTACTTAATCGCCCTCGTATCTTGACTATGCGTGCGTCTGCACTTATAAAACAATTAAAAAGGGAAGAAAAAAAGGGAGGAGAATGGAAAAGAAAGAAAAGAAAGAGAAAGGGGAAAAAGGGAAGAATGGAAAAGGAAGAAAAGAAAAAATAAGGGAGAAATAAAAGAAAGAGATAAATGGAAAACAAAAAGAAATAAAGAAAAAGAAAGGGGGAAATAGAATAGAAAAAAAAACTGAGGTAATACTGCAGAGCGATCAGCCGATTAGAAGTGTCTTAGCACGAAGCATATTAATCACGCATATACCGTTTAGAGCAGGCGATAAAACCTAGATGGGGTGGGTGGGGATAATCTACTCCCCATGTGCAAGAAGGTTTTCAGTTAAAGACGGGGAGAAGGGAAATCGAGCTCCCTCATAAGAGGAGGGCTTTCGCTTCTCGAATTCAATAAACATTCTTTGAGTTGAGCGATCAAATTTTACCAACAATAACGGTATGGGAGCCCAATCGGACAATAATAAATCATTAAAACACATGAGTTAACAATATTCCTTCCACTAGATTCAAGCAACTACAGATTGCATCGTAAATTCATTCATCTATCCATATCTATCTGGTCGGGCTCTTTGCTCGGACTAAT
Source organism: Euprymna scolopes (assembly GCF_053919585.1). NCBI lineage: Eukaryota > Metazoa > Mollusca > Cephalopoda > Sepiida > Sepiolidae > Euprymna > Euprymna scolopes. The sequence continues at coordinate 71,768,719 of NC_136518.1, forward strand.
GTGGCTTTCTCTTTCCAGATTTTTCTGTCTTCCATCAGCTTCAGATTTTCAAAATCACAGTTGGCGTCAAGTACAATTTGCTGGATGTACGTTGATTTAGATCGCCCTATGCTCGTGCACCCCAGCAATACATTTCTCACCAGATCTTGCTTCATCCTCTGACAGTGACCGGCAAATCGTAGACGTTACTCCCTGGTGGCAGTAAATATGGCAGGTAGATTGCTATAAAGTCGCCGCTTCATGAGATGAGATTGCGAAGGCATATTTAACACTGTTCGTAGCATATTGGTTTACGTGCCGTCTAGCTTTCTTTCCCATCTTTTGGTGAGTGTCCAGGTTGTAGCACCGTAAACAAAGACAGACTTCACCACTGTTCTGAAGAACTGACTTTTCAGTTTGTCAGTTAGCCTTGAAGTCCATACTGTCCGGAGTTTATCCAATGCAGCCCATGCTTTTGAGGTGCCAATGTTGCTATCTCTGTCCGTGGAACCTATGTGGCTGCTCAGGCATGTAAACTCAGTGACTTACTTTTGGTTTTATTTCTATCTAGAGCTTTGATCTCCGCATCCGCATTGAAAATCATAAAATTTGTCTGATCCGCATTAACGTAAAGACCAATGTCATTTGCAAACTTTTCTAGTTAACGTAAAAGAGTTTACGCATCAGTAGGTGTGTCAGAAACTGACCTTACGAATGTGTGAAAAAATATTGAATAATTCGACCCCCTGTCTTTCCAAGCTTATAACTACTCGAAAAATGTAATTCAACCCGTATTTTTTTTCAATTAAAGGAGCAAGGACCAAGGTTTCATTTAACAAAAACAAAAAAAAAAACAATGGTTTTTTTTTTAAAAAAAGGTTTTAAACTTCGGACTTTACAGGTAAATTTCTAAAAAAAACACTTTTTTTGTTTTAAATTTGAATATATTATTTATTGATCTTTTATCTTCAATTTGTGATATATAAAACTTTGGTGGGTAAATTAATTATTTACTTTTTAATAGACATTTCAAAATGTGGTAGGCGTGAATTTAAAAAAAAACGTTTGTCTAAAATATCATATTCAGTTTATTGGAAAGAGCATAAAATTTCACATTGACCCTGAAAATATCGTAAAAATAGAATCAATAGAAAAATTTTGATAGATTTTTAAAGTTTAAAAATTGAAAAGTATTTAAATCGTAAAATCCAATTGATTTCATTACGTAAAAAAATGTTGTTTTTTTAACTAAAAAATAATATTTCTATTACTTTTTATACAACTTTAATAGTTTATTTTTGAAGTATAATCCATAAAGAAAATAAACAAACCACTTTTAAAAGAGAAATTACGAGTGTTTTATATTTTATTCGCAGTTTCGTGTTAGGAGTGTCAAAAAATTCCCCCAAAATTCTGATACACCTAGCGCATCAGCACACATTCATTCATAAATCACTTAAAATATTACACGTTACAGACGATCAGAACTTATTAACTTCATTATTATTCATTCGATGGAGTATGAGTCACAAGTCTTCCCATGTTTCTAGTACTCACCACCTCTTTCGATAACTTTTGCAAATTAGTTCGTGTTATCGCAATAACCGTTTACCATTGATTTCTCGTTGGTAGCAACCGTTGGTCTCCACTGGAATTTGGGTTGACGTAAGTTTCCCCAAGGTCCCAGTTCTTATTGCACTCATCCAGTGGAAGTCCGATTAGTGCTTTCTCTCCTTGGTCTTTCCATCCTCTTTGACCCTCCTCACTTATTTGGTGTGACGCCAGTTTATAGTGACACACGAAAAAAAAAATGGGATGGAAGGCAGGGACGCAGAGGGTTAACTTACAATTCTATAGTTTCAGTTTTCATGATTCCATATGGTGTTTTTTGTTTGTTTGTTTGTTTGTTTTGTTTTACATCTCTAGCAGTTTCTGTGTGTACGAATTGTGCCTATAGCTCATTCGTGTTAGTTTCCGCATTCAAGGGTTTTCCTTAATATTTCAGCCGTTTTCATCATTGTTATCCGTTGTATCTTTTCAGCCATCCCTATGATTCCAATCTCTCCCATTCTTTTTTCAAAGTTTTTCGGTATTGTTCCTAGTGCTCCTACTATTAGTGGTGTTATCTTGATTTTTTTTTTTCATTTTCCATGTCCTTTTCAGCTTTCTGACCAGTTCTGTGTGTTTGTTCTGTTTTTCTGTTTCCTTAATCTTCACTGTGGTCTGCTTGGACAGCAAAATCTACGATCTGGCAGGTTTTCTCCTTCTTGTTAACCATTATGGCACCCGGTCTTCTTGTTTTGATTGGTTTATGTTCGTAAATTATTATTATTAATGCCGGATTTGTGGTAAGACCTCAGAGTCAATTGCGCACCTTGCAGCAGGGTGTAGTGGACTGGTCCAGAGAGAGTACCGCAAAAGACACGATCGTATGGGACTCCGGATATATTGGGAGGTGTGTAAGAAGGTTGGGGTGAAGTGTGCTAGAAAATGGTTTGAGGAGGTGCCTGATGAAGTGAGAACAAGTGAGGATGGCAAGGTAGAGGTATGGTGGGACAAAAGTGTCATAACGACCAAGCAATTGGAACATAATCGTCTGGATTTGGTCGTCATTGACAAAGTCTCAAACTGGCAGATTGTAGACTTTTCAATATCCTGGGACAGGAATGTGAGAGAGAATGAGAAGTGAAGTAATTATGCTCCATTGGCTTTGGAGATAAGGCGTATACACGGGGTTAAAACACATATAATCCCGGTCGTAGTTGGTATACTAGGAGTAGTATCAAGTCGTCTGGAAGGACAATTGAAAAAAACTATAAATCCCCGATGTTTTAGGCGACCATTAGACCTCTGCAATTGTAGGTACCACCAACATCCTGGTTTGAAGCCGGGATTGAGGAAAATCCTCTGAAAATGAATCCCATCCCTTTCCACAGAGACGTTGATAAACGAAATCATTATTATTATTATTATTATTATTATTATTATTATTATTATTATTCACATTTTTTTTTGTCTGGCTGTTGGGATTGCTGATTTTATACTGATAAGCGGATCATAACAAATGAACATAGGCTATCAGAATTTTGTTTTCTCGGTCTTCCAGCACTTCCCGCAAGTTTCTGGCAATTCCCAACAATGCAGTCTTTTGAAGTACTCCAACATTGCAATGGATCTCAATTTTCTCAATCCACTTGTCAAATCCTTTTGTCACACTCCAAATGATTCCCGTCACTATAGATACGTCTACCTTCTTCAATTTCCACAAATTTTTATTTCCCGTTTCAAGTTTTGGTACTTTTCGACCTTCTCCTTTTCTCCACATTCACATCAGCTGGCGCTGCTATATCAATGATTATTGCATTGTGTTCCTTTTTTTCAACAAGATTAAATCTGGTCTCTCTCTGCTTCAATCACATTATCACATTAGATATTCATATCCCACAATAATTTAACATTAACACTCTCCACCATCCCTTCTGGAACATGCTCGTACCATTATTCACTGTCTTCCAACCCTCTTTTCTTGCATATATCCCAATGGGCCTTTCTCGCAATATTGTCATGGCGCCTCTTGTATTCCTTTTGAGCTAACTTCTCACAACTACTGACGAGATGTTTTACATTCTCACTTTTCTGTCCACACCAAGTTCTCTCCTCGGCATAGGAGACCTTCAGCCGTTTTACTGATGTGATACTTTACATAATTTGTAATGTGAGCTTTCTCCTGTGCGACACGTATTAGGACTTCTGTCTCAACTTTCAAGACACATTTCCCTTGTCCACTGCCTCTGGTAGATCTCTACTGAATTGGCCATGCATTTTCTTCTCAGCCCAACTTGTCTTTCATTTTTTTTATTTATTTATCGCCTTAAATTCCGTGTTTCTTACTAGTTCGCTCTCTTACAATTTTTAAAATTTTGACACGCTCTTTATAAGCTTTTCCTTATACCATGCCAAAAAAAGTCCATCATTTGCCACACCCGCCCCCATTTAGCCCCAAAAGTCCCCAAGGACTTAACATATTTAAATTTGAGTTCAGTACCATGTAAAACTGCTAGGCATACACAAATAATTTTGGACAAATATGGTAAAATAGTCGCAAGAATGGAGTGTTTTTATTAGTCCTAAAAGAGCCCCTGGGGCACACCCAAAAGTTATCGCGAAGTATAGACAAAGAAACTTATGTAGAAATCAGTTAGTTACAACTTTTCAGAAAGGTTTATAAAAATCCAAGGCATCACTTTTTTTGCTAAGCACAAAAGTGTCAATTTTAGCCATTTTAACCCGAAAGGTACCCCGAGGGAGGACTGGAGTTTTCCCGGAAAATCAGTTCTGTTACATTAAACATGATATGAGTAAAATGTTTGTGCAAAATTCCAAAATAATCCAGGGTGTAGTTATTGAGAAAAGACGAACGGACGAACGGACAAGAGTGAATTTACAGGTTAGCCCTCCTTTTGTGTGGGAACTAACAAGTTGAAATATACTACGCTATCTCTGTAAAAAAAGTAATGACCTGGAAGAATTTTTCTCATCTCCAAATCTTTGTGTAAGGGGACATAAAAGTAGTTTATAACTTTTCTGATAACATGCTGATAGGCTATGTTCATTTGTTATGATCCGCCGATCAGTATTAAATCGGAAATAACTACAGCTAGACAAACTGTTCTGTCCAGGGGATTAATTTTATCCATCCTTTGACGCGTATTCTTTAGTTATGTTTTTGTTGGAACCTTGCAGGTTGGTAATTAAGACAACCACAGTGGTATTATTAACAAAAAGTGCATTACTAAAAGTATGTTAC
>NC_136518.1:71778504-71993504 GCF_053919585.1 Euprymna scolopes
GGCGCATGCGCAATTCGAAAGACATGATTTAAGAACTACAATGAATTGTTAGAAAAGTCAAAAACTATTTAACAGAAAGCAAGCAGTAAATAAATAATAAAAATTTGTCCTTTTCTTTTTTTTTTTTTTTTTTTGAACCCGAACATAGTAAAAATTGTGATTGTATCCGCGTCGTAAACGACAGAGGAACAGAATTTAAGGAGGTTAATGGCATTCAAACGAATAAGACATGAATGGACGGGTGTTTTGCCGAGTTTATGTTCGCTAATTAGAAATAAAGTAATTACCTGCTATTTTATCACACATCAATTTATAAGTTTCGTGCAAAAGATTTTACCGGTTTGTAAAAGAGGCATTTTAAAACCATTGCATTTTATTTTAAGACAACTCATATATCACCAATCCACGCACAATTGCTCTAGAACTTGCGTCTGAATTAGACGTAATGTATACTACGATTTCCAACGACTTCAGACAGACTGGAAAAACAAAGGAAAACTTGATAAATGGGTGCCTAACGAATTGAACGAAAACAAAAAGAAATGCCGTTATAAAATGGCATGTTCTCTTTTACGCAACAAGAACGATCCGTTTCTCGACCCGGTTGTGACTTGCGATCAAAAGTAGATTCTTTACGACAGCCGACGACGCTCAGCTCAGTGGTCAGACGCCGACAAAGCTCCACAACACTTCCTGAAGCCAGAATTGCACCAAAGGTTATGCTGACTGTTTGGTGGTCTGCGACCGGTCTCATCCATTAAGTTTTTGAATTCAAGCGAAACCATTACGATGAAAAGTACTGTCAACAAATGGATGAAATATATCAAAAACTTCGACAACAACATCCAGCATTAGTCAACAGAAAAAGACCAATTCTCCTTTTCGACAATGCCCGACCGCACGTTGCTAAACCGACCTTGCAGAAGTTGAACGAATTAGGCTACGAAATTCTGCCTCATCCGCCATACTCTCCAGACCTCATCTACCGACTACCACTTTTTCAAGCATCTCAACAACTTTCTGCGTGAGAAATGCTTAAAAACCTAAGCAATATAAAAAAAAAAAAAACGCCTTCAGCGACTCCACCAGAACGCAAGATTTTTACGTTACTGGCATAAACACATTTGTTTTGCGTTGACAAAAGTTTGTTGATTCTGATGGTGCTTATTGTATTTATTTGCTTCCCCCACCAAAGCAAATTAGACACAAGGCCGTTTTTAATGTGGGGTAAAAACCAGCTCCCCCTAAAAGTAGGCAAAAAGGGGGCACTCTGGTTACCAAAAATAATAATTGTCCCACTATAGAGGGTTTCCCCTCCATTGACTGGTACAAATTACTTTAAGTGCAGCATCTGCAGAACAGATGGTATTTATTTGCTCCCCCATCGAGCAAATTAGGCACAAGGCCGATTTTTAATGTGAGGAGTGAAGGGAGGGGGAAGGGAAAAAGGGGACCAGCTCCTGAGAGGTGGGAAATGGGAGCTGGTTAATGGTCAGGCATGTGGGGTTGCCCCCACATCAGGTCTTTGCTAGTCATAGCTAGTCATAGTTTGCAGTATCTGCCGGAACAGATGGTATTTATTTGCTCCCCCACTGAGCAAATTAGGCACAAGGCCGTTTTTAATGTGAGGTAAAAACCAGCTCCCCTTAAAGTAGGCAAAAAGGGGGCACTCTGGTTACCAAAAATAATAATTGTCCCAGTATAGAGGGTTTCTCCTCCATTGACTGGTACAAATTATCTTAAGTGCAGTATCTGCCGGAACAGATGGTATTTATTTGCTCCCCCACTGAGCAAATTAGGCACAAGGCCGTTTTTAATGTGAGGTAAAAACCAGCTCCCCTAAAAGGGGTCACTCTGGTTACCAAAAATAATAATTGTCCCAGTATAGAGGGTTTCCCCTCCATTGACTGGTACAAATTATCTTAAGTGCAGCATCTGCCGGAACAGATACTACACTTTGATCCCGGCCCGAAGGCCAGGTATTTATTTGCTCCCCCACCGAGCAAATTAGGCACAAGGCCGATTTTTAATGTGAGAAGTGAAGGGGAAATGGGGACCAACTCCCCGGGAAGTAGGGGAGCTGGATAGTGACAATTGGTATGAAGGGTTGTCCCTACATTGAGGTATTTATTTGTTCCCCCACTTAGAAAATTAGGCACAATGCCGATTTTTAAAGTGAGGAGTGAAGGGGAAATGGGGACCAACTCCCCGGGGAGTAGGGGTGCTGGATAGTGACAATTGGTATGAAGGGTTGCTCCTACATTGAGCAAGGTCTTATATGTGGGGTTGCCCCCCACATGTAGTCTTTGCTTGCAGTATCTGCCGGAACAGATGGTATTTGCTCCCCCACCGAGCAAATTAGGCACAAGGCCAATTTTTAATGTGAGGAGTGAAGGGAGGGGGAAGGGAAAAAGGGGACCAGCTCCCGAGAGGTGGGAAATGGGAGCTGGTTAAAGGTCAGGTATGTGGGGTTTCCCCCCACATCTGGTCTTTGCTTGCAGTATCTGCCGGAACAGATACTACACTTTGATCTTGGCCCGAAGGCCAACGATCAAGAAATGTTTTGTTTGAGCCGCCATATGCTCATCTGAATTTAAAAGTAAAAAACTGCAAGAACTTTCGTGTCATCCTGATATTTAATAGCGTCTCAATTGGTAAAGTTTTACAAAAGAAATAAGAAAAAATAATGCCTCAAACTTAAACGTTTAAAAAAAGAAAAAAGTAAGAATATGTCTGAAGAAAACAGGGGAATCGATACAAAGAAAATGCGTGATAAGAAAGAAAGAAAGAAAGACAGAGAATAAAGACTAATATATAAATGAGCAGAAAAAAAGAAAGAACCTAAGAGAAAAGACAGAATCGAAAAAAGAAAAAAGAAAAAGAGTAGCATAAAGTCAGATACTTGTGCAGAATACGGACCATGCTGAAATAATAATCTTATTTTTTAGGAATTTATTAGCATAGGATTATGCCTTTTTTCTCTCTTTTTTAACTATTCTCTACTTTCACCAACCAATTTTATAAACAATACTAGCATTTCAGCCCGGCGTTGCCCGGGTGTTTGGAGGTGTATGTTGATCCCCCCCCCCAAAAAAAAAATAAAAATAAAACAGAAAAGCGGTCAATTTTTTTTTAACTTTGACCCCTATTATGACCCCTTAACGTTTATTGTTTTGGGCTCAAATCAAGTTATTAAGTTAGATCCACGTCCAAGGAACCTATATCTAAAATTTCAAGTGTTTAGACTCAAAATTCTATGAGGAGTTTGGTAGAGTTCTCAAAGGTCAAATCGTTGAATTTTGACCCCGAAACAGCTAAATTTCTGGCCGAAAACCGATCACAAACATTTTTCCAAATCTCAGTACCCGTATCAAATTTCGAGTCTGTAGACTTAAAATTGACAGAGTTATTTCGTATGGAAATGTACACACACACACACACACACAAGCACACACATACACACACACAGATACACACAAAGACACGTTCACTTTTAGAGATATACTAGCATTTCAGCCCGGCGTTACCCGGGCGTTTGGATGTGTATGTTGAGCAAAAAAAAAAGTGGTAGTAGGAAGGCAGGCTCGAACCCGTACCGCGAAGGAGGAAAAGAACGTGAAAAAAACCTGACGTCTTTGTGGTTACAACCACCGCCAAACCTGAAGTGACTTATGTTTACATTAAGGCTAGACAATCGAAAGGAGAGGATATCTTTCAGAAATATCGGCGAAAAAAAGCGACCCCTCCCCTGTAGAAAAGTGCCTAGTTGAAGGTGAAGATGTTAATATTTTTAGCCAATGTTTCGATATTTGTCGTATGAAAGGTCGAACTTCAAAACGATACTAATCTTGGTAAAATCCGTCGCCTCTGTCGAAAGTTTTAGGCAGACATGCAAACATAAATTCATACATACATACATACATTTATATATTGGTAACTAAAATTTTCGACCCAAACAGATGAAAAAGCTTGTCCTATCTCTGAATGTAGACTAAAAATTGACAGAGTTATTGCGTAGGGAAATGTACACAGACAAACACACAGACACGTTTACTTTTATAGATATATAGATAGATATATAGATAAATTAAACAAAAATATATACGTATACATAGATATATATGGAAACAATTTTGTGTTTACTATAAACTTTTTACGCAAATATTATGCAAGGATAAATCATGTAGAATATCTGCAGGAATATAATTACGCGTAATAGTTAACTAAAGATGATCATCCCATAAGAAAACCGGAGAAAACTAACAGGGAAATTATTAAAATGAATGGTTAAAAGAATATGCAAATTAGCTAGATCTTTTGCAGATGAATGCAATTGAACGATCCGTATATAACAAAATTGTATTTTCTTTTTAAATAAATAGAAAAGAGGGTGTTTAATATTAATATCAATACACACAAAATAAAAACGAATTTATAGGAGTATAGATAGATAGATAGATAGATAGATAGATATACTGCATTTAATATGACTTACGTTTTTTTTGGAATGTGTTATTGACCAGTTTGGGGGTGTATTATAATCGGAGAAGTATTTTTAGGATGAGCTGGATTCAGAGAAATATTTTCAATGAAAAAGATTTGCAGGCTTTGTAATTAGACTAGCGTTACCCAGATTCTTGTAGCTATGTGTTGAGCAAAAAAAAAATGGTAGTAGGCAGGCAGGCTCAACCTCGCACCGCGATGGAGGAAAAGAAAGTGAAAAAAAAACGTGACGCGTTAGCTGTTGCACCCATCGCCAAACCGGAAGTGGCGTAGGTTTAAGTTAAGGCTAGACAATCCAAAAGAGGCAATGACTTTCAAAAATATCGGTGAAAAAAGCGACCCCTTCCTGTAGAAAAGTGACCAGTTGAGGGTGAAGGAATTAATGTTTTGGGCCAATTTTTTTTAATTCGTCGCCCGAAGGGTCGAGCTTCAAAACGATACCGTGAAAATTCGTCGCGTCTGTCGAAAGTTTTTGCGAGACAAACATTCATTCATGCATGCATACATACATACATACATTTAAACAGACAAGTGAGATTTATATTATAGATGAAAATCCTTTATATATTATATAAGAAGGATATAGTAATCCGTTGAAAAAAAAACGAAAAGAAAAATAAAATACAAGTAGGGTGTGTGCGTCGCCTCTGTCGGAAGTTTTTGCGCCATATACATACATACATACATTTAAACAGACAGTGGAGATTTCTATTATAGATGTGAAAAAACGAGTCAGTCATACGATAAAAGAATTACTTATAAAAGCATATTTTCAGAAAAGAGACATTTTATATATGTTTAAAATTCAGAAATCAGATTATTCTTTGCTCATTTATATAAATTCTAATGCATTGAAAGTTGTTTATAAGAGTCAATGCTCATTTGATTTCGTATTAGTAAAAGAGTTCAGTGAGGAAGATTGAAAGTGTTTCAATGAATAAAGTTTATACAGATTGGCAGACGATAATGAGTCAATGAGTTGTGTTTCTGTGTGTTCGCTAATATGTGAGTGGAGAGAGATGTTGCAGAGATGGTCACCCAATAGAAGGGCGCCCAGCGACACCGATCCGTAGACTCAGATCAACCTGGTTCCACTAGTTTGTTGAAGAACATTTTTTAAAGGATTTAGTTGACTCCCAGAAAGATCTGATATCGATGCCTCCATTCAACCTCGAAAGACAAATGGTAACCCCTTTGGGGCAGCTGTGTGTGTAATTGCGTAAGAGGGGTTGCGCAATCTCCAATCACACCTTTCCTGAATCGGCAATGCTTGAGTCGAGTGGCAAGAAAAAGTCCAGGCCGACTGGAAACAATGCTTTGATAAGCGGAGAGCATATACGGCACCTGGAAGTCCTAAATGGTCACCCATCTGGTACTGGCTAGGCTCATCGTTGCTTAACTTCGGTGATCTGATCAGAACCAGTGTGTCAATGTGATTATGTTGATCATTTCAAATGAATTCAGAAAGCTTTCTGATTGGTACCAAATATAATTATTTGCTTTCATTCAGGAATGTATATGCAGACGACGTGCACACACAAACGAGTTTACTCATTTTGAATTTGGACGTCGATATGTAAACATCGACTGTTGTTACATGTTCTTTGCCGGTGTCTCGATGATCAACAACTGAAAGTAGTTTGTGTATAAGTGTCGGGATCGACATAAGTTCGGGTGGCAATTTGAGTCTAGACCTGGCGGTTTCGTTTCCGTTACAGATGTACGAGAATTATTCGGCTCCCAGGGCAAACTCTTTCTCATTGGATCACTAATCGAGATTTAGTATTTTGATTGAATTGACCAATCAGTATCGAATAATTTATAGAAAAATGTATTTGCTTCCCCACGAAAGCAAAACAGAACACAACGTCGTTTTTAATGAGAGGGAAAATCAGCGCCACAAAAAGGGCCATTCTGAAAGTAGGCAAAAATAAAAATTACCTTAGTATAGAGGGTTATCCTCCCTTGACTGAGGACAAATTAACGTAAGTGTAGCATCAGAACAGATACTACACTGTGATCTTAGCCTAAACAATGTATAGATGTCGTTTCTCAATCTCTTGCCGTAACTTATTTGTTTGTTGAGCATCAGGCATTCATCTCGCATGAATCTGATTGTTCTGGTTGGCGTTCGTTTCCCCGGTATCTTTCTAGTTAGAATTATTTCCAGAGATACATCGGGAGAGACCACATGAAGGTTGCCAACGCCTCTAAGTGAAAGTGTTTGTGTGGAACGAACTGGATTCGAACTTGGAACACTCAGGTTGCCAGTTTGTGTCGTTCACCAGTTAGCTACCATAACTTCTCGGTTGACGTTACTGCTACTATTACTACCATTGCAGTTTCTGCTGCTACTATTGCTGCTTCTTCTGCTGCAACTATTACTGCAACTACTGCTGCTGCTACTACTACTACTACTACTACTACTACTAATAATAATAATAATAATAATACTATTATTATAGAAGTTCAACATATGCGCATACATTTTGCGGTGAGTTTTCAAAACTCTCTCCTAATGACAATCGGATTTTCACGAGTTGAATTTAAACTAGCGGAAATGTTTTTAACAAACGCCGACGTAGATAGTTATTTCAGCTATTAGATTTATTGAGTATTAAAAAGAAAATAAATAATTACAGATGAAAATATTTATCTGCTATGCATAAGAAAAAAAACAAAAAAGAACACGGTAAATCTTGCGAATTAGACAGCTGTTGGGCTGAGAACGTCTTCATTGGCAACAATGACGTCATTCAATGTGGTTATGACTACGCTTCGTTTTCTGATTGGTCGAAACCGACACTAAAGCCTTACTTTATGTACGGGTCGAGGCATTAAGAGCAAAAGTTGATAACTATAATTTAATATAAAATGACTTCTCTTTCAATTTCTGAAAAGTCCGCCTCCATCGAGTTATATAACTATAATCTAGACAACAGTGCATCCTTGAAAATATCTCGGACACTCTTGGGCAAGGTGTTCGCTTCTAAACCACACCAACACTCTGAAATTTATATTTCCCTGCTTTATTTTTGTTTTTGTAAAGTTAGTTGGCCCATAGCTTTTTTTTTTTGTTTTACTTGATATATGACCTGTAAATTGTTTGCGATTCTGTAATAAACCCACATAACCTTATTAAATTCTTAAGTAGAATTGCTTTCCAACACCTTGGAAAACCTCATCAGTATGCCCCATATTTAAAAATTAAGGTAATAGATCATCTCCCTCTCATTACAGACCAATAAATCTCCTGTGCATCGTGAGTTGCTGGAATCTGTTAAATAGAGAAGTGGTTTACCTCCTCAGCAAAAATAACCTCCTCAATGACATGCAATATGATTTCCGTTTTGCTAGATCTACAGCTGATGTGCTAACCGCTATATCTCACAAGATTAAGGAATCTCTCGACGAAGGCTTCCTTTCTAGGGCAATTGCTCTTGACATATCTAAGGCCTTTGATAGGGTATAGCAATCAGAGACCCACAGTATTAATGTTGGAGTCCCCCAGGGGTCTACCCTGGGCCCAACTCTCTTCCTGATCTACATCAGATCTCATAAATCAAATCCAAAGATCATTCGTAGACATTTGCTGACGACATGGCCATTTATAGTAATATTTCAAAGGCCGTAAATGACCAGGTTCTTTCTGATTCCCTCTCCCCTGATCTTGAGCACGTAGTGCAATGGGGAAAGAGGTGGCTGGTTAATTTGCATGCATCTAAAAACAAGCTTCTATCTTTACATCAACTCTTTGATCCCCGTCTGTCATCAATTGAAATAAATGGCTCTTGTCTTGGGGAAGCTTCATGTTTTGACAAGCTTCTGGGTCTGACCTTTACTTCTGATCTGAAATGAAACACATACATCAAATCCGTTTCCAAGGTCGCTGGAAAAATTGTTGGATCATCCTAGCACTTCAGTAGATATCTCATTGCTGATACAATTCTCTACCTGTATAATAGCCAAGTACGTCCAAGGATGGAGTACTGTCTCCTCATCTGGACATAAGCTGCTAGAAGCACCTTATCCTGCCTTGACAGAATTTGAAATAGACTTCGTGGCCTAGTGGAGGATGCTCTTTTCTTTTCCCTGCAACCTCTTTCTCACAGAAGAGACGTTGTGAGCCTATCTCTGGTTTATCGTTATTTTCATGGCATGTGCTCATCTTAGCTCCAATCTATGTTTACCCCATTGCCAAACTTTCACGGAAAAACACTCGTCTATCTAAAAACCATTATTAATAATTCCCTCCACTCTTTATCTGTGCCTAAACCTAAATGTAGATTCCATGAACAAAGCTTCATTCATAGAACTGCACATCTGTGGAACTCTATCCCGTTTCACTGCTTTCCAACTGACTACAATATGGCCGTCTTCAAGCCCAACGTAAACAAGTTTTTGATAAGCCTTCCCATTAAGTAATCCAATTCACCAAATTTTCACTACTAACGATTACTAAGATATTGTCCCATTGACTACCGTACATTCTTTTACCCTTATCCTCGAGTGGCCTATGGGTATTGATAAGTGGTGACTTTTTTGTAAAAAAAAACAAAAAACGCTGATATATTCAATGTAGAATAGTGGAAGAACATAGAATGCAAGTTTTCAGTAAAATGAATTGGTAAAACAGGTGGAAAGCTTTCAATTTTTTTAAACTAATAAATATATATTCCTACGTAAATGTGGTAACAATAATACTAATAAAATCAGAACAGACACACACAAACACAAACATATTTTTTCGTTTTTTTTTTTGCTTGTTTGTTTGTTTGTTTGTTTGTTTGTTTTTGTTTGTTTTGTTTTTTGTAAAATATGTTTTTTGTAAAATATGTTTTTGTAAAATATGTTTTTTCAATATTTCACTCTTTGTGTATACCAATCCTTTTTGCTTAGAATCTCAATGTTTGTTAAATATATGCCGATTGTTTTTGGATCTGGCCTGCTAGGACACACACACACACATATATACATACACATACACACACACACACACACACACACATATATATATATATATATATATATATATATATATATAATGTGGTCAAATTTGAGCATATTTTATTGGCTTGAATTTTGATTCAAATGTTGAATAGCGCGAGTCGTTAAATGCAAAACACCTTTTAAAAAGTTGTAAATAAGTTTTTAAAAATAACTAACGGAGTCCGAACTTTTATCAAAGTGAAAAGTCGACAAAACAAAAAACAAAATAATAACGGTGTGGGTGGGCCAACGTCAAACTGGTTCTGAAAATTGGGGATCGATTTACTAGAATGTTGTATGTGAAACTGAACCCCCATCTAAATCTTGAAATATTGATTTTTTTTTCAATGTTTTTGATAATTTGGTAGCTTAGTGTCCAATTATCCGCAGAAATAGTTGAAAAAAGACGAAAAGAAAAATTGTAAGGGGTGCTGATTGTTCATGTGCACCTACATATTTAAAAAAAATATTTTCTTCACCCAAGTTATGCGTGATTAAAACTAGAACTTGATTTTTTTTAAATACGTTTATTATGTTTTTCTAATATAAAGAAAAAAAACTACTTGATCAATTTACATATTAAAAAATATATATATTTTTACGACCCAACTCAGCGCAGTTTACCTCCTAAAAAGAAATTAAAATCTACTTTTTTTTTTTTACTAATATGTTTCAACGGTCTTTAAAAATAATGTAAAAGAAGGATTTATATATATATATATATATATATATATATAATCAAAATAAAAAATTTTAGCGTGGGGGATCACTTTCCTATATAAATTTAACGTAAAATGAGACCTTACTTTTTGGCGACGTAGCAAAACATGTAATCAGTAGTATTTTTTTTTTTTTTTCAAGTTTGGTATCAGGGATGAGGGCAGAAAGGGGGTATGGGATGGGGGTGAAGTCATGAATTCCAAACATTTTAAAAACACGCAGAAACACTTCAAAACGTGTGTGTTGGGGGGGCTTTTCATTTTTTTTTTTTTTTTTTTAAAGATTTGCTTTGAAGTCTTACCGTTAAATATTATTTCATCAATTAAGTTATTTTTTCCTAATATTTTTTTCGACTGTTAACACACAAAAAAAAACTTGGGTGGGCCCGTACAATGCATCCTTGTATTTTATTTTTCTTTTCGTTTTTTGGGGTTTTTTTTTTTCAAATGTTTTCAATGGATTACACCACTCTTATATGAAGGATTTTTCATTTAATTTGAGAGCAATAATGTTAAGACCTTTATTATCCAAAGTATTCCGTATTGGTTTCAATAATCGCCATTTTTGTTTTAATGCGCATGCCTTCAATTTTGCGCGAGCGCGCGAAATTGCGCGTTGTTTTCACTGGTTGCTACGTTATTTTCGCGCGTGCGCGTACATTCGATTTTTTGCGCGTTTATACATTAATTCTTACTCACTTTTCCGTAGCTAGCTATAACATACACTGACCCAACGGGTCTTGGGTAGACTAGTATATATATATATATATATACTAGTCTACCCAAGAGTGTATGTTTTATATATATATATATATATATATATATATATATATATATATATATACTAGCAAAAGTACCCGTAGTTGACTGGGTTCAAAAACAGCCTACAGAAAATGGACTCTGATTTATGAAAGTATGATAGGTTATGAAAAGAAAGGATTGTAAATTTGGGTTGAATTTGGGGGTATCAAAACCAAAGCAAAATATGATGAAAGTAAAAATAAAATAGATAAACCCCATAATTTATTATACCATACATGTTCACACTGAAACACTTATCACAATATTCTGTGGATCTATATTGAAAAACCTTGTTAAACTTTGTGACATATTTCCATTCTGTGGAGATCAGGTGCGAACGAACACCCCATAATTTTATTATACCATATTTCTTCAAACTGAAACATAATTATCAAAGTATACTTACGCAGATAGATATCAAAAGTCTTTATTAAAGTTTGTGCCTATTTCCATTCTATGGAGGCCAGGCGCGAACGCAGACCCCACAATTTTATTATACCATTCCTATTTAAGTTAAAACATACCTATCAAAGTATTCTTATGTACATCTATATCAAAAACACTTGTAAACGTTTTTTTTTTTTTTTTTCGTTTTTAATTTTTTATTTCCATACTTTGTGGACAAGGCGCGAACGCAGACCCCACATTTTTAATGAACCACCGTTCTGCCAGATCAAACATACCCATTCCTGTGTCTCGATGCATCTTCTATCATTATATGTAATAAGTTTTATAAAATAGTCAACCATATAGGAGCCTATTCGTGATCAGACACACACACATTCAGCTTTATAGGTCAGAGTTTATATCAACTAGAAATAATATGCAAATAACACTCAAGATGAGAGCAGTAGTACAAAGAATTCAAATAATAGGAATAATCAGTCCTCATCTCAAAAATTTAGAACCGCATTACATCCTCGTATCCTCGGCCCCCAAAATCCATTCATGTAATGATTTGGCCCCTGTTGATTGCGGCTGGATGTTAGTTTTGTGCAGTCCTAGGAGTTCCACCTTCCCATGCTTTGCCTTCTCTCTTTGGGAAAGTGTATTGCTAATCGCTTGCGGTGTCCTTACCGGGGAATGCCGATACTTGCTGAATGTGTAGTTTAGCGGCTTAAATTTTTTAACAGACAAAAAATTGTAAAAATTATTTATTTTTATATAAAACAGATTATTAGACCCCAAGACTGAAATAAAAACAGAAAAAATTTCATTTTTATTATTTTTTTCATCATTTTTATTAGACTAAATGTAGGATATTCGAGGTCGCCATATTGCTTTTAAAATTTGGTTTTGTTAAGGTTTGACAAATTGGCCTTTTTAAGCCCAAATTTGGTCTTTTTTACGCTTTTTAATGGAACCATGTTTTTGGCCGCCATATTCTCGGGTGAGGGGGACGCTGACGTCTTAATCCCACTGGTGCCTAAGATTTTGCAGTCGGAGAGAACTAAAAACCTTCCATTCGTACATGCATACATCGACGATACAACAACAATGGCCGGCATTAAAATCATCTGGATCAAGTTTTCAAAGACTATCCCAGTTTGACCTAAAACTTAATATGGAGAATTGCATGTTTTTTTGTTTGTTTTTTGTGTGTGTTTTGTGTGTGTGTGTGTGTTTTTTTTTTGTGTGTTTTTTTTTTGTGTGTGTGTTTTTTTGTGTGTCACATAGATAAAATATTTAAAGGACACGATCAATTGCAATGGAATCTCACTGCTACCTGATAAGGTAAAAACTATTTAAACATGTCTCCATACCAGTGTCAGTCCGACAGCTACGCCGCTTCATATGCCAGATAAATTATAGACGCTTTCTGCCTAAGCTATCCACAATGTTACACAACTCTTGGCGGGTATCGACACCATTGCGGGTATGTTAACTAACAAGAACAAGGAAATCGACTTGACAAATGAAATAATTACACGGCTAAATGACCTTTAGATGCAATTATGTGCTAAACCAAACTTCCCAACATTGAGTGCTCGCACTCCTGGATGATATTTCACCGGGTGAGAGAAAAGCTTAGATAAAAAAAGTAGGATATGGGTTATAGGTTACCCTTTTCTGTTTTTTTTTGTTTTTTTTTTTTATTATTATTATTATTATTATTCACTCACTAAGAGTTTTCACACAAGTTAACTTCAAAGATTTCTCTTTGAGAACAACCCGTGGTGTTCCCTGGAGTGACAGCAAGTATCCGTAGATTTTTAGTACTACCCACCTATCTCAATATCCTTTGCAAATTTGCCTGCATTATCGCAATAGCTGTTTACCTTGATTCCTCGTTGGTAGCGACCTTTGATCGTCACTGAAATTTGGGTGGCAATAAGCTTCCCCAGAGTCCCTTCGCCCCCATCCAGTCGATGTCCGGTTAGTGCTTTCTCTCCCCAGTCATTCCATCCTCCTTGAGTCTCCTTATTTGGTGTGGCACCAGTTTATGGTGACACATAAAAAAAATGGAGAGGCGTAAGGTAGGGGTAGTTTTTTACTTTACAATTATACAGTTTCAGTTTTCATGATTCCATGTAATGTTTCTTTGTGTTTTATATCTGTAGCAGTTTCTATATCTGTTTGGCGTGCGCTTGTAGTATATGTGTGTTAATCTCCGCATTTGTTTTGTAAGTTACACACTTCTGAATATTTTTAATTAAGGAATTATTGTTTGCATTGTTTGAGTTAATCGGACTAATGTGCTCATCTTAAATGTTATTTGCACAACGTTTCGGTCGAAGTAACCTCCGACCTTCTTCAGGTGTATACGTCGCCATGTTTGATATTGGGAAAGGGTTAACGTTATACATCGAACGGTTCGTATTTATGTTCTAGTTAAAAGTAATAATAGAAAATACCAAATAAAAAAAGTAGGGGATATTATTTCTAAGTTATTTCTCACATTAGCGAGGAGTTGCTCGGTCGTAAACTACGCTTAAATATATTTAGCACGCGCTTTAAATCTCTTATTTTATATTACAGTTCGGAACTTTGAAACGAGGCCTGATTGTTTATCTTATTTGTTTTGATCGACTATTCTCATCTTGAGTGTTATTTGTGCAATGTTTCGGTCAGTTTGTATTTCGACCGTCTTCAGACATGTTGGTTGTCGTCTTGAAAAAGAAAGGGGAAATTTACTAGTTCCTTAGATATTCGCAACGAATGTCGGATCCGTACCAAATGTTATATTATTGAATTAATTTGGAATTCTTTTTGAGATGAGTAATTTGTATAATTTATTTTATTTAATCATTTGTGGACTATTATCCTCATCTTCTAGTTCTTGTTTTCACGACGTTTCGGCCAACTATTCCTCTGGCCTTCGTCAGGGGCCCGTGACGCAGTGGATAGAGACATGGAATATCTATGATTCCAGGTGAGCATTGTCTGAATATAGCGATTTCAGTTGCCCAAACCGTGGTGAAACAACAACAACTATGGAAGGCAGTAATTGTTTTGGATGTAGTTGGAGAATTCGACATTCCTATCCCGTCACGGTTAACCACCTGACGAAGGCCAGAGGAATAATTGGCCGAAACGTCATGAAACATCAATTAGAAAATGAGGATAATAGTTTTTCTGTTGTTGATTTTTTTAGAAAGGAGTCGCCACTTATCAAGGCCCAGAGGCCACTCCATGAAAAAGGGTTATTAAGTGCACAGTGGTCAATGGGACTATGTCATAGTAATCGTTAGTGGAAATTTTGTAAAATTGGATTACTTAAGGGGAACGGCTCAACAAGAACTTGTTTACATTGGACTTGAAGACGACCATATTATAGTCAGCCAGAAAGCAGGCAAATGGAAGGGAGTTCCACAGGTGTGCAGTTCTAAGAAAGAAACTTTGTTCATGGAATCTATGTTTAGGTTTAAGCACAGATAAAGAGTGGGGGAAATTATTCATAGTGTTTTCAGCTAGACGAGTGTTTCTCATGTAAGTTTGGCGAGGGGGGGCATAGATTGGAGCCCAGGAGAGTACTTGCCATGAAAATAACGATAAAACAAAGACAGGCTCGTAAAAAGTAAATTGTATAATATTTGTTTTTCCTACAGAGAGGAATGCTATTAATTTCTAAGCTTGGTCTGCTTAGTAATTTTTTTAAGCATATCTGCTATCTTATTTTACAGTTCTGAATTTTTGAGATAAGAAACGATTGTTTGTATGATCTATGTATTAATAGGATAGTGTGTGTGTTATTTCCTGTGTCACGCTTACAACCGGGTCGTTAAATTGTTATATACTTCCATTGCTTGTAATAAATATTTTTACCAAGAATTCTTCATAATTTTGATTCTGGTTTCGATTATAGCTGATGGCACTTAAGTCATCTATGTTTTTTTTTATAAATAATTTTACCAAAAATTTCTCATAAGTTTTGGTTTCTGTTTCGATTATAGATAATGGCATTCCAATAATCTATTTTAAAAAAATAATTTTATCAAGAATCCTTCACAAGTCTTGGTTTCGATTTCGATTTTAGCTGATGGCACCTCTTGTAATCTATTTGTTTATAAGTAATTTTATCAAGAATTCTTCATAAGTTTTGGTTTCGGTTTCGATTATAGCTGAAAGAACAAATATATATATATATATATATATATATATATATATATATATATATATATATATATATATGTATATAGTTTGAGATTCGGTTTCGATTCAAGCTGATGATTCCAAGTCAGGTGGATGAATTTTTTTTATTTTTGAAATCGCAACTTAATAATATATAAAAATCGATAGAACATTAACTCTATAATAATACATACGAAATCCGCAATAATTAAAATATCATATGTGTTCATTTGTTTTCCTGTCATGCCTGTTATAGAGTGTGCTGTCATCAGTATATATACCCATCTCAGAGGCAATTTTGTCGGGGAGGTCATTAATTAGGAACAATAGAGGTCCAAGGATAGACCCCTGAGGCACTCCCGCATTTATATCATATTGTTTAGATGTATGACCGTCGAGGACAACCTGGATTTTTCTCTTAGGATTTAATTATGTTAAGTATTCTACCAGTGACACCGTATGATTTAATTTTCCTGAGTAGACCCTCATGCCATACCCTGTCAAAAGCCTTAGATATATCTAGAGCTGCCGCTCTGCCCTCCCCCGCTTTGTCCAGTGAATGGTATATACGTTCAGAGATTACAGTGAGGATGTCTGCTGTGGAACGGGCTTGTCTAAATCCATATTGTTTGTCAGTCAGAAGTTTAGCATCTGTAAGCTGACGGACTAGAGCCTGGTTAATTATGGTCTCTAATATTTTGGCGAAAAGTGGGAGGAGGCTAATGGGGCGATAATTTGATGGGTCAGTTCTTTCGCCAGAATTCTTGAATACTGGTACCACAGAAGAAGTTTTCCAACAGTCCGGAAAGCAAGATTCATTAAGGCATTTTTTTGTAGAGTTTGGAGAGAACTAGAGCTACTTCGGCTGAGCACTTTTTTAATAGCACAGCTGGGATAAGATCGGGTCCACATGCTTTTGAAGTATCAAGGTTTTTTATGGTAGTATGCACCTGAGCAGGGGTGATTTTTAGATCGTCTAGCGCGGCGTCTGTCTGCAAAGGAAAGTCAGTTGGTTGGAAGGGTCCAGTGTGGAGTTTGAGGCAAACCGACTGGTAAGCATATTAGCCTTGTCGGTTGCTGAGCAGACAACCTCGTGATTGTTGGTTAGTGGGGGAATTGTTGATTGTCCATTATTTACTGTTGTAGATTTTCCAAAAGTCACGAGTGTGTTGTATCTGTTCTGATGATAGTAGACTGGGGTAATTTTTATTTTTGTTCCAGTCCGGGTACTTCTTTGGGCTGGATTCTTCGCTCTCCGCCCACCCCACCCCCAAAAAACAACAGTCTTTGTGTCTAGCTTTGTCCTTGTGGCCAAATAAATAGGGACACTTCAGAAAAAAATCAAATTTTAGTGCAAGCGCTGTAAGACTGACGTCATGCATACATTAACTGACTTTTTTCTTTCTTTTCTTTTTGCCAAGACAAACAAACAAGAAAAGATTGTCGTTTTCATTACAACAGTGAAAATCGTTTCTATTCTGGCCGGTTTCCTGTATAAACAAAGCGAAACGAAAACGACAACAGTTCGCGCCTTTCTCCTTTCATTGTGTTGTTGTTACTGTAGCTGAATGCGACGAGGTCAGCGTTATCAAGCAATGGACACCACGAATAAATGACATGGAAAGAAAAACACGAAAGACTAACAACGATGATTTGAAAAAAATAAAATAAAATAGAATGATAAGATTTTTAAAAATGTAGGTCATGTATTTTGACAGAAAAGAAAACAAACCAAGAACTGGCAGATAAAGAAAGGTCTCTATTAAGAACAATACGAAAAAGACAGATGAAATTCATGGGCCATGTCTACAGAAAAAGCAGAAGAAAACAGATTAGTTTGACGAGAAATATCATGGGTAGAAGAAGCAGGGAGTGGCAACGAGAAACATACGTGGACAGTTTGAACACCTGTGCAACGTCAAAAATAATGAGCAACAATGAATTCATGAATGCACCAAGAGTGAGAGATAGATGGAGAGCCATAGCATCAATTCCTTACCAGGCCGGACACCACTTGAATGATTGAATGTACGGCATAATTACGTTGACACATCGGTTTTCGTTATATCACCGAAGTTAAGCAACGTTGAGCCTGGTCAGAACCAGATAGGTGACCATTTGGGAATACTAGACGCTGTATGTAGGAGGACCTCGTCACATCCCCACAAGGACTGTAATAACCTAACATCATCATATTCTCTGACGGGGATATACAACCAACTGGGGATTGCTAGTGAATTTGATATTCTCATAACCCCCTCCATTCGTGAGAAACCGATACAACCCGTCTAGCGTGAATTTCGCTGTTTTCTTGAAGTACTTAAAAATAAACAATTAGCACCGTTATCCGAATAATCATGTTAACACATACGGTCTCGTTTAATTACCGAAGTTAAGCAATGTTTAGTTTGGTCAGTATCAGATGAGTAAACATTTGAGAATAATAGGCGCTGTATATAGGACGAACTTGACACTTCTCTGCAAACCCTTCCAGAAATTTTTGGAACGGTGCAACAAGTGCATTGCAACCGGAGGAGATTACTTCAAAGGAGACTAGAGTTTCATGTGTGTATTATCAATAGAAGTTCCCCTACGAAAAAAATGTCTGGAAACTTGTATCTATGCGGATGTCGACACTTCGCTGAAAGAACTGAAAAAAAACTTCTTCATCTTTCCTCGCCGAGATTTGATTTAGGAACAATTCAATTTAAAATGGGTAAAGTGAAATTTTTATTTTACGTTAGAGACAAAGGTGATAACGTACGTACCAACATGAATTGTCTTAACTTATTATTTTATTCATTTTATTTTATTATTTTTTATTTATTTATTACTTAATAATGGTCTCGCTTATCCAGGCCCGCAAACCACTATAGGATAAGAGTTAGACGGTGAGACAACACCCACTGATCAGTAATGGTGGAAGTTGGACAGGGTTTAATTATCTAAGAAGACGGCTCAACAAGAAAGGAAAAAAGGCTAAAGTAGTAGTAGTAGCAGCGTTGTTATAAGGTGCAGCGAACTAAGTATTATGGTATCCGTTCGATGCAGATTTAACAGAGATTAGCATTTAATCTAAAAAATAAATAAATACAAATTTAACCCTTGTCGATCATCAATTTGTAAGAAAGCACTCATTCTAAGTCAACGGGCTATAACTTTTGCTCATTTTTAACGGACTGAAAAGGCTAGTCGTGTATATGTAACAATTGGAAACATTAAAAAACAATAAAAATTACTGTTTTCAGATACGAAAGTAATTAATTTTTGTGTGCAATGTAGTATTCGACGTAGACAGGATTGGAATTTTAAATTCTGAAGGTGTAAGGTGCAGGAGTGATTATACGCAAGGTAGCAACAATCAAAATTATGCTTCCTCCTCCGGTCACAAAGTTTCTAATATATATATATATATATATATATATATATATATATATATATATATATATATATATGAGAAGGAAAATTAAAGTTGAACTTTACCATCAAAATTTATTGTTCGACTGAATACTCAAACAAACAATTTACTAAGTCCTAATTCCGCGGAGTTTCAAAGAATGCTATTCTTGTTATTCTTCTCATCAGAAGACATAAAGAAATCAGCAAATTATATTTGTAGCAATACTAAAATTTGCTAGTTAAGGCATTAAGTGAAACCCAATTTATTGTAGTTATAAATTGCAAAATAAAAAAGTGAAAAAATGTTGGATATGTAATATATATATATATATATATATATATATATATATATATATATATATATATATATATACTAGCAAATGTACCAGTCGTTGACTGGGTTCAAAAACTGCCTACAGAAAATGGACTCTGGTTTATGAAAGTATGATATGTTATGAAAAGGAATGGTTGTAAAGAGATAGCTTCGAATTTGGGGGTATCAAAAGTATTCTTATGTACATCTATATCAAAAACCCTTGTAAACGTTTTTTTTTTTTCATTTTTTGGGGGCCAGGCGCGAACGCAGACCCCACAATTTTAATGAATTATCATTATGCTAGATCAAACTTACCCATTCCTGATCCTCGATACATCTTCTATCATTATATGTGATCAGTTTTCTATAATCGTCAACCATATAGGAGCCTATTCGTGACAAGACACACACACACACACACACAGACTTTCAGCTTTATATTATAATATATATATATATATATATATATATATATATATATATATATATATATATATACTGCACTGTAGAAACACCTTATAAGATATATACAATACATACACTTATATGGAATATAAATGGCCAGATATATTTTGAAATTACATAGATAAGAGTATAAATCTGCTTTTGCTAATATGCTAACATATTTTATTATTAGGAAAGTCACCGATGATCAAGGCCAAAAGGGCACTGGAGGATAAATTTAATAAGTGGCAGGTGTTCGATAAGGATGGTGGAACTTAGGTAGTGTTTATTTTATAGGATGGCTCAACAGGAACTCGTACATCTTATAGCTGAACACGGCAATGGGATAGTCAGCAGGGAAGCAGTCCCGCGGTATTGTGTTTCACTGATGGCAGTTCTATGAAATAAAACTTTGTTTATGGAATTTACGGTCAGTTTTGTACGCAGACAGATAAAAATGGAAATGTTGGCTGTTGTTGTAGCTAAATGGGTATATGCTGTGAATGTTCAACAAGGGTCGCTATTGATAGAAGCTATGTTGAATATCCGCCATAAAAATAGCGATAGAGCAGAGATAGAGCTGCTACATCTTTTCTTCACTGCAACCTCTCTCTCTCACACACACAGACGTGATGTTGGTCATTTCCGTCTTTTCGACAAATGCCAGAATCGCATATGTTCCTCAGAATTGTCTGATCTATTCCCTGTTTATTATTATAATATATATATATATATATATGTATATTATAATATAAAGCTGAACGTCTGTGTTTCTACAGTGCAGTATATATATATATATATATATATATATATATATATATATAAGATATATACAATACATACACTTATATGGAATATAAATGGCCAGATATATTTTGAAATTACATAGATAATTGATGGAAGCTATGTTGAATATCCGCCATGAAAATAGCGATAGAGCAGCTACACCTTTTCTTCACTGCAACCTCTTTCACAGACGTGATGTTGGTCATTTCCGTCTTTTTGACAAATGCCAGAATCGCATATGTTCCTCAGAATTGTCTGATCTATTCCCTGTTTCCTTTATTCATGCTAATTAAACTAGTTGCTTTGGAGATCTAAATATGTTTATCGTTTGCATACTTCATTTTAATACAACTTATTCTAGTAGCTTAATTCCAAGATCTGCACCATTGTGGAACTCTCCACTTTCTCACTGTTTTCTTCTATCTCCAACTTTGGTTTTTTTTATAGACTGAAGTCATTACGTATTTCCTCTCTCCGCAATAGTTTTATTTCGTTCTTATTAGCTCCTTACATGAAGTGGCTTCATATCTTGTCTAGAGGGATTACCATAAAAACAAGATGACAACAGATAAGACATAAGCTTTGTCCACTGGATTTTGGACCGGTTTGAAGTCACGTAAAAGCGAGCCAGTTCAGCTTTATATTATAATATATATATATATAAATAACTTCATACGATTGGCAAAATTTTAGAATAATTATAAAGAAGTGAACCATCGCGTAAATTCAATCGACTAAAATAAGATGGAAAACGGGGTGAGGAAAAGGGGAAAAACATGGGGCAAGTTACATGTAACAAATGTACAATTCAATAAAATAAATAAGTCGATTAAAAACAAGATCGTTAAAATACACCCGAAGCGCTTTCCGTTCAGACTAACTTTTCAAGGGTATAAGTCTGAAAATCATTTTTTTTATTTATTTTTTTTATTTATTTTTTTTTTTTTTTAGAATATTTGGTAGTGGTATGGAGTAAGAGCGGAGAGGAGGTTAAAAAACAAAAAACTGTGACTACCCAAATAATTCTAATTGAAGCCGGAGGTTTCTCTGCTTGCACAAAGTAGGGGGGGGCTGGCAATGATGGCAAGTGCTTCGAGGACAGACAGGTGGAACTTTGTACGTCCTCGGTACAAAACAGAAAAACACTCCGGAGAGAAAGCAAGACCGCACTCCTTTTTATCGACCAAGTGTTGGCCAATGGACGATTCTATCAGTTGAGATTTTCTGGTGGTAGGTTGATGGTCTCGGATGAAACGGGGAACATTTTGGGCGATTCTGACTTGAAGTGTTTTTCTGTTTTGTACCGAGGACGTACAAAGTTCCACCTGTCTTTCCTCGAAGCACTTGCCATCATTGCCAGTCCCCCCCCCCTACTTTGTGCAAGCAGAGAAACCTCCGGCTTCAATTAGAATTATTTGGGTAGTCACAGTTTTTTTTTTTTTTTGTTTGTTTTTTTAAACCTCCTCTCCCCTCTTACTCCATACCACTACCAAATATTCTAAAAAAAATAATAATTTTCAGACTTATACGCTTGAAAAGTTAGTCTGAACGAAAAGCGCTTCGGGTGTATTTTAACGATCTTGTTTTTAATCGACTTATTTATTTTATTGAATTATACATTTGTTATATGTAACTTACCCCATTTTTTTTTTTTTTCATTTTCCTCACCCCGTTTTCCATCTTATTTTAGTCGATTGAATTTACGCGATGGTTCACTTCTTTATAATATATATATATATATATATATATATATATATATATATATATATATATAATGCTAGAATTATAAATGGTCCTATCTTGGGTCGAACATATTGGGCAGTGAAATAACAAACTGCCTCTAACATAATAAAACAATGTATAGAGCTTAGGCATTTGAACAATTTTTGATCATTGTAATTTCACAAACCCATCTTAGCAGCCAAACAGCGTCACGGTTAGAAGCTCCGATTGTCGTATAAGCGATCCTGCTTTGAGGTAGTTGCTAGTCTAGCCGCACAGAAAAACTGTGATACAGCGAAAGTCTGACTATGGGTGCTATATGTTAATGAACTAAATTATAACAATTTAGATACTGCATTACACCAAATGGAGTGTAGTATATTTGGCCTTTTGGTCAAGATCAAAGTGTAGCATCTGTTCTTCAGATGCTGCACTTCTATTTCTTGTTCTCTTTCGGTGGAGGATCAGTCCTTCACGACTGAGACAATTTTTTTATATTTTTGTACCTTTTCTCCGCGTTAAAAAACGACCCTGGTGTCTAATTCTTTCCCGTGGGGAGGCATAGTAAATAGGTACACCAAATGGAGGAGATGATGCCTATGATGACGGTCTTATAAAAGAAAACAGATTTATTCATCTAGATCGATGGCCACAGAACAGCTACTACACTACCTCTAGAAGAAAATGGTCACATGACAACAGAGTATATACTACACTACTCTATTCCCTGAATTGAGCACTGAAAGATGGTGCCTTATTCGGAAATAGTATATAAACAGAATTGAATATTAACAGATATTATAAAAGTGTACAGTTTAATAGAAGTAAGAGTATTTCAAAATTTACATTAGTAATGTGTATTATCATTGTTGTTGTCGTCACATATCTCTACTATTATATAAAGTCATTTTGTGTGTGTGTGTGTGTGTGTGAGAGAGAGAGAGAGAGATAGTTCATTCCTTCCTCATAGGTTCCGAAACGGCTGAGCTTATCCTTTTACAAATTTCACACAAAAATAATTCATATGTCTGCCAGCGTTCTTAGATATGTTTTGTACAGAAATCCATCCGAGAAGTATCGAGAATCGAAAAAAATTCGATCCTAAAAATAGTCTTTCCTTTTTAAAGATGAAAAAGAAAATTTTTTTACGGGGGGGGGGAGTATTTTACGTTACACTGGCCAAGGGAGATAATAAAATCTCAGCAAATTATTTCTTCTTTAAAAAAACGATTTATTGCGATCTGGATATATAGCTCAATGGTAGAGCATTCTTCTACAGAATGATCGAATAATCCCCTGTTCTAAGCCGGGAGTATCTCACCATTTTATTTTAATTTTTTTTCTTATTGGTGATTCAATTTTCGATAAAAGAAGCGTTACCATTTAAAATCGCCGCAAATCATTTCTTCTTTTGCATATCTTAAAACTAAACATTAAGCAGAAGTGACTTTTCCAGGGCATTCATCTTCAAGCCCAAATATCAGCTGGCGTGATATTGTAAAGAAATACTGGCAGAATTGATGAACGACATTATCATGATTATTATTTTTATTTATTATTATTATTATTTTATTTATTTATTATTTTTTTTTTTTTCGAATTAGTCCACTGGACAAATTATTCCAAGTAATATATAATATTCAATAGAGGATTGATGCTATAATAATACATACGCAATCTGCATAAATTAAAATATCATGTTTAAGCGTATTGTACGACCGGCAACGCCGAGAGTCCAGCTAGTAATGTTATATAATTATATGATATTATATTACAATAGTATAGTTAAAAGTTGAACAGTTGTATCGCGCTGCCTGATTCACAACTATAGGGAGGATGGTCACAGGAGAACATAACAGATACACTACCGACTCAAAGGTGAACGTAATGCCTGGGAGAAAGGTTACATGACAACAGAATATACTCAACATTACCCGAACCCAACTCCACTAGACTCCAAAAAGAAGATAATACCTGAGAGATGGTATAATGTCAACAAAACAGGTATTATCTTCCCCACTTCTAAAAAAATGTTAAACTAATGAAAAAGTTCCTATACAAACACATGACTTAAAGCACGTGGTTTCCGCATTATAAGCTATTGAAATAAACACTCATCAACATTCTTAAACTTGGTCTTCGGGCCAAGATCAAAGTGTAATCGATCCTGAGCAATCTCGCCCGCTGGACGTGTTCTACGTCATCCACAGCGCAGAGCCGCCGTGGGACAGGGAGAGACGAATGGTGTTTCTTACGATCCTGGCCGTGGCCAAAATAGTGATATGGAGTTAAAGAGTGCAAGAGAAGCGCGGGATTGAATCTTTTGCTGATCAGGATCTGGGTCCCTTTTTCAAGCAACAGCTGAAGGAAAAGATTATACTCTGAAGCCTTTGGCCGAAGATTGATAAATGTACATGTATAGAGGTGCCAAGTTGGAGTTCGTGTTCCTTGCCTAAGCATGACGCATACGGCCCCAGATCCTGAGGACTCCAGACTCCTAAAATATGTGTTTAGACTAGGTTCTTAGCTAGCCGAGTAAATGGCCATCTCTATCCCCGATAGGAAACCTCCAAGATACCCACACCTCGATCCTTCTTTTTTTTTTTTTTTTTTCGTCCCCGGCTACCCAATAAGCAATCTTAGAGAAACTCTACGTGCCCCACCCAACCCCAGTTTCTTTGATACTACCTAGAATTTCAACCCCATATAGAGAGCGACTTGCTTGTTTTCGGCCAACACCAAACCAGAAAACAGTGGGTGCTCTACCACATAGAGAGGGTTGGGAGGGTCTTACTAACATTTTGATTATATTTTTGGACTGCGTCCCTGCGTCTCAAGCCAATGAAGTAAAATAAAACAAACGACTTTTTATAAAATCTTATGTTTACAAATATATTTTATTATTTAAAAAAAAGAAAAAAAAAAAGAAAACACACACACAATATGATTTGGGAATCTTAGGTAGGACGATCCCCGGTGTACTTAAGGTATTGTGGTGAATGAGAACTTTAGCTAGGATCAAGCATAGACTATCAAAGGTATAGGGACGAGGATGGCCATAGACACCCCTCACCAATTTTTGAGTGACCTTGTGCCTAATTTCTTTTTTAATTTCTGTTTTGGTTGTAAACTTTCAGAGTAAATAAAAAATATATAACTCAAAGTGTAGTATCTGTTCTGATACTACATTTCACCTTTTTGTTCTCGGTTAATGGACGAGAAATCCTTCACGACTGAGACAATTTTTATTTTTGTTCCTTTCTTCACATTAAAAAAAACGACCTTGGTGTCTAACTCTGCCCTCGTGGGGAGGCAAAGTAAACAGAAACATATGCACTGTGTGTGTGTGTGTGTGTGTGTGTGTGTGTGTGTGTGTGTGTGTGTGTGTGTGTGATAATGCACTGTCATTTCTACATATGGGATAGAGTAACGTTTCCCAAACTTTTTCAGGATGGTGCCCTCTTGGCTTATAGAATAGACTGCTAGCGCCCCCTTCCCCATAAACAAATGTTTGGGTTTTTTTTCAAAGTGAAAAAAAAAAAGATATTATAAACAAAATATGTATTTAAAAACAACGATATAGTACACAAGCTTGACTTCGTCGGTTTGTAAACACTCAAAGCTGCAAACTTTTAAGATGTGCAAGATATTTTGTTTAGCGATTACCTTGAGGAAAGAAAAAATTATCAATAACTGATATCATATTACATCATTGCTGCATTTGAAGGAAAAAATCGCAAAGAAACAGCACCAAATAAAGAGTGATTATTCACAAAGACAATGCTCCGCATCACAAGTTGATTACAACGATAACAAAACTATAGAAACTGCACTACTTTCTTCTGACACCCACCCTATTCTCCAAATCTGACCTCTAACGACCACTGACTATTTACAGCTCTCGAAAGTATGCTCAAGAAATGATATCAGAAACTAAGGCGTATTTTTTAGGGCAAATACAAAACCTTCTCGAGTAAAATGGAATACAGTTGCCACATCTGGGCAGGGGATGCTCGGCGCGCTTTATCTTGCCTTGATAGAGTTCAAAATCGGCTTCGAAACCTAGTAGGTGATGCACTTTTCACTTCCCTGCAACCTCTTTCACACAGACGTCGCGAGCCTGTCTCTGCTCTATCGTTATTTTCATGGCAAGTGCTCGTCTGAGCTCCAATCTATGCCCACCCCCCTTTGCCGGCTTTCACAAAAAAAGAAGATTCGACAAGCAAATTCCATGAACAAAGCTTATTTCCTAGAACTGCCCGCCTGTGGAACACTATTCCGCTGGCCTGCTTTTCTGACTGACTACAATATCGTAGCATACAAGTTCAATGCTTCTATCATCATTTTCATAGCAAGTGCTCGACTGAGCTCCAATGTATGCTTCCCTTGCCGGCTTTCACAAAAATAGAACACTCAACTAGCTACAACTACAAATCTCATGAACACTGCTTATTTCCGAGAACTGCCCGCCTGACTACAATATCGTAGCCTTCAAGTCCAATGTAAACAAGTTTTCGTTGAACTGCCCCCTTACATAATCAAATTCTACCCAACTTGCACCATTAACGATTACTACACTACTACCTTACATTTATTAACCCTTATCCTCGAGTGGACTTCGGGCCTTGATAAGGCCTTGTAAAAAAATAAATAAATAAAAATAAAAGGCACCGAATTGTAAGAAGGGTTAGAATCAGTGTCCGTCTAGGATGATAATCTCTATTGATGAATAAAGTAAAATTTTGCCAAAAAAGTTGTATTAATCAGGCCCGGGACTTTTTTTTTTTTTTTTTCACACAGTGGTCACCACTTATCAAGGCCCGGAAGCCACTCAGGGATAAGGGTTATTGCAAGTACATTACGTTAGTGTGGAGATTTGAGTGTTGCGTTATACTAGAACTGAAGTGCTATTATAAAAGTAACACGCATGCGCAAAAGCTACTTTACAGCGCTAGGACATCATTTCGAGGTCATATCATTGATGTTCCAAACGTATACGTCATGAAAAAAATACTAAATCTATATATCTATAAAAGTGTGTGTGTGTGTGTGTGTGTGTGTGTGTGTGTGTGTGAGAGAGAGAGAGAGAGAAAGAGAGGATGGACACTTCTCGACCTATATACTCAACGGATTTTTGATCAACAGACTTGAAATTTGATATATAGCATATTCAGACATATGAGAAACTTTTTAATCGTTTTGCATCCGGAAAATGGGCTATTAAAAAGGGGTCAAAAATTGAAAAATTGGTACGTGTGGATTAGGGTCAGATTTTTATCTGTTTGCTAACTGTTTCACGAATGCGCATACGCGAATCGTTCATTTGACAGATTCATTACGTTATAAATATGCAGGTTTGAAAGTAATTTTTAATGATTATATCAGCCGGTCCAATTGTTATCGTACTTGACTCACTGTCTTAAGGTTTTGGTTTCGATCTCAGCCCGAGTATTTTTTTTTCTTTTTTTTTTTTTTACTTACAAGAAGTGAACTCTTTAGAAAAAAAAAAGCATAATACTCGCATGCACATGTCTCAGTTTTTATATGAATTAAAATATAACATTTATGTATATTTTACGACCGGGCAATGTCGGGCGGCCTGCTGGTATACAATAAAAATACCGCTTTCAGATACAATAGTAATTAACCTTGGTATGTGATGTAACCTTCAAGGCAGACGGGACTGGAATTTGAATTCCGGTGGCGTGGAGTGAGGATGGGATGATAGGAGCATAGGCAGGGTGGCGTGTTCCTCGGGTAGCAATGTAAGAATTTTCTATGAGAAGTTCCGGGTGTTTTAACAAGTCGGTCTACCAGCTAGAAAATAACAAACAACAGGAAAACGATGTGTGGATAGACTTCTCATTCGGCTATTTTTATATAGCCATTGTCTGATTATTGGTTCGTTGATGTGGTCATTTTATGCAACAAATAAGATTTTTTTGTACTAATGCTTCACCGCTTATAAAGGTAAAAGGCCACTCGAGGATAAAGGTTAATATCTTCGGCTGACGACGAGCGGTTTGGAAACAATGGATGAAATGGTCTGAATTTGATTATAAAGACGACCGGTTCGATAAGAATTTGTTTACATTGGATTTGAAACGATCATATTGCGACATACTCGTGGTATTGCGTACCACAGGCGAGAATTAGTTGGAAAGAAACATTGTTCATGGAAGTTCTATTTAGTTTTATATACACAGAGAAAAAAATAGTTTTTAACAGTGGTTGTAGCTAGACGGGTTTTTGCTGTCAATGTTTGGAGCTCAGTCGAACACATATCATGAGATTAATGATAGAATAGAAAAGGCGTTTGAACAACTTGGTTTCGATTTATAATCCGTTCGAGGACGCGGATAAAATTGAAAACAACGCCCTATACAAAGATCAAAGTCATTTTTTTTTTACTTTGTGTGAAATGATACGAGGAATTCAATTGTGCCATTGTTTTTGGATTAGTTTCTACAATAATGTCGTGTTGTCTGCGTTCGCACTTGGCCATCATAAAAAGGAAAGTCCAAGTTTAACTTCATAAAACTAGCAGGGAAAAAACCCGAAAAAAACTGAGACATGTGTATGCGAGTATTATATTTTTTCTAAACAGCTCATTTCTTGTAAGTAAAAAAATATATATAATCCGGCCGAGATCGAAACCAATACCTAAAGACGACGAGTCAAGTACGATAACCATTAGGCCAGCTTAACACGTTTTTGAGAAAATGTTTTTAAACCTACCTTTCACTCATGCGCATCCGTGAAACAGTTGACAAACAGATAAAACTTCGATGACCCCCCCCCACACTGCGTACTAATTTTTCAATTTTTTACCTCTTAATAACTCTTTTTCCAAGTGAAAACCGATTTACAAGTTTTCACACAACTGAATACCCTATATACCAAATTTCAAGTCTGTAGATCAACAATTTGTTGAGTATATAGGTTGAGGAATGTCCTCTCGCACACACATTCTCACTTTTATAGATATATTAATTATTGGATTGACAACTAAGTTCCCGGCGTTTTTTTTTTTATTACTATTTATTTAAATTCAAGTACCAAAAAATTATAAATGGTTTAATAAAACCTTAGTGATTATTTTTTTATTTATTTTTTTTTTTATTCACGTTCACTCCAAACAAGTCACATCGCCACTTCGACGTAAGGAGTTACTAATTGGGACTATGCTTATGGAAGATGAACAAGATGCTTGTTTACATTACATTTAAACTTCTGCATATCAGTAGAGTCATGGTAGCAGGAAGGAAATTCCAAAGTCTGGTTGTTCGAAGGAAGAAACTATTAGAGTAGAAGGCTTTCTTGCATTTAGGGACTTCAATAGTGAAAGGGTGTGATTTTGTTGCTAAGCAGGTTTGTCATCGGGTACGTGGAGGGGATACAAGTGCAATGAGTTAATCAGAGCATATTCCATTAAAATATTTCTAAAACAGGCACAGTGATGCAACATTTCGGCGTTTTTTTTTTTTTTTTTGTTTTTGGGGTTTTTTTTTTTTGGGTTTTTTTTATTGTTTTTGTTCTTTGTTGTTGTTTTGGGGATTTACAACTTCTTCCTCTGGTGTTACAAGAAAGGGCTGTCAGAAGATACTGGCTTCTTGACCTAAAATGCACCAGACATAGATGTTATTGTTTTTTCCTTTGTCTTTGCAAAACTCAATCATGTTCTGCAAGATCGAATTTTCCTCTACAAAACAACTAAACCAAAACACAATGTATATTTGAAAAATATTTAAAAAAAAAAAAAAAACTTAATGTATAAATTTTTTTTCAAAGTTACTGGTTTCAGCATTAAATAACCCAAAAAGAGTTTATATGTCGTAAAACAAATCAACGAAACTAAATACAATGCATAAATATTTGAAGATATAAAGAACTTTAAACATGATACTTTTTTTCAAAAATTACTTGATTCGGCATTAAATAACGTGAAAAGGGTGTGATATGCCATTAAGTGGATTGAATCGCGGACTAGTATAAAATCGGTTTGGGCTGGGTCGCCCGGGTGTTGCATGAACCAAAACGGATTTTGAGTATTCTACTATAAAGCAAAATAGTATGGATGCTCGTAAGTGTAACAAACAAGTTAATGGTTGTATAAATATATCTTATGAAGTATAGTATCTATGCTGAATGCAATTCGCATAAAACTTATAATAAAGAAAATTACGACTAATTAATACTCTGTGTTAGATTCAAATAAAAAAATAATAAAGGTTGAGATAGAAAATATTAATGATCATTACATACTTGAGCATCCGTAGAATGGCCAAGAGGTGATGCTAAAATTTATGTAACCTACGAAATATTTTAACCCGATGACTTTGGTTACTAGTAAGAGGATTCGCAACTGACAGAGGGCTACCTACTCCAACTCTGTGATATTTGTAATAAAAACCGAATCTTATTAAACGATTAAACATAAAAAAAATGTAAAAATGTAATTGGAAGTTCAATTTTTCCGAATACGTACCAATATTGGCGATGATGAATGACGAGAAAGATTTTATGTAGTTTTTATGTACGAATACAAGAAATATATTCTTTACAAGGAGACCATAACTTTTTAAGACACGAAGGTTACTCGACGGTAAGAGTTAATGAATGTAATTTGGTACTGTAGTAATCGTTAATGATGAAAATTGGCTAGAATTTGTATTATTTAAGAGAACACTCAACAAGAACTTGTTTACATTAGACTTGAAGACTACCATATTGTAGCCAACCAAGAAGCATGCCAATGGAACAGTGTTTTAAAGGTGGGCATTTCTAGGAAATAAACTGTTCATGGAAGCTGAATTTAGATTTAGGCACAGAGTGGGGAAATTGTTAATAGTGGTTGTAGTTAGGCGAGTGTTTTTTGTAGAAATTTTGACAAGGAGGGACCATAAATTGGAATTAAGACGAGCGCTTGCCATGAAAATAACGATAGAGTAGAAACATATCTGGACAGGAGCTGCCAAAAACAGCCTATCATGCCTTGACAGAGTACAAAATAGACTTCGTGGTTTAGTGGGGGATGCCCTTTTCTCTACCCTGCAACCCCTCTCCCACAGAAGAGACATTGCGAGCCTATCCTTGTTTTATCGTTATTTTCATGGCAGGTGCTCGTCTGAACTCCAATCCCTCGTCCCCCGTCGCCAATCTTTCACGAAAAACACCCGTCTAGCTGAATCCACTGTGAAAAATTTCTCCCACTCTATATCTGTGCCTAAATCAAAACGCGGATTTCATGAACAAAGCTTCTTTCTTAGAACTGCACGCCTGTGGAACTCTGTTCCGTCTGCCTGCTTCCCTCCGGACTACAACTTGGATGTCTTCAAGTCTAATGTTAACAAATTCCTAATGAACCGCCCCCCTAATTAAACACTTCATCAAATCTCCTCACTAACGTAATGTACTTTCAATAACCCTTATCCCTGAGTGGCTTCCGGGCCTTGATAAGTGGTGATCACTGTGTAAAAAAAAAAAAAAAAAAAAAAAAGACTCGCAACGTCTCAAACCTGATCTGAAGAAAATTACGACGAATTAATAGTCTACGTGAGATTTCAATCTAAAAATCTAAGACTTGCTTGCGATGGAAAGTGTTAATGATCATTATATTTTTGAACATCCGTAGAATAGTGAAGAGGTGATGCTTAAATTTATGTACTCTACAAAATTTTGGAAATCGGTGAATGTGGTTAGCAGTTAGAGGATTTGTGACTGAGAGAGGGCTATCTACTCCAACTCTATGATGCTAATAATAGAAGCTCCGTGATATTAATAATAGAAACAAAATCTTAATATTAATTGGTATTAATAATATCAACTCTATGATATCATAAAATGGAAAGGGAACAAAAAATGGCAGGGTCAAACCATCCTCTTTTCGATACAACGTACGAAAGTCTTTTTTCCTTTCTTTCCTCGACTTGCAATAAATCCTCGTGTATTCGATATTATCATCCACCGTTCGTTCTCATTCTAAGATGTCCAACAAAAAAAAAAACTCAACTGAACTACCATGCTTTAAAATTCGTCTCTTTTAACAGTTACCAATTGTGTACATATGCAAATTAATCAAATATATATTCACCAATGAGCGACCTACGAAATTATGCTTGTTTTTTTTTCTACATTTTCTGCTGTCATTTTACAAGTTAAGCAAACACGAAGTCGTTTGCGAGAGTAATGATTTCTATTACAGAAGAAAAAGAAGAAGAAGAAGAAGAAGAAGAAGAAGAAGAAGAGGAGGAAACAAAATCTGAAGAGAGGGCTAAATATAAAAATGTGAAAAAAGATATTTGGAAATTAATTTTTCCTAACACTTGCCAATACATGCGATAATAAACGATGAAATAGATTTTGTACCGTGTTTTTTTTTTTTTTTTTTTTACCTTTAAATACCAGGAATTGAAATAGGACATAAAAGATCTCACTTAACATTATGTAAAAGAATTCCAATTAGCGATGGGACGATTCCAATATTTTCCAGATTCCGATACAATTTTCGATTCTGT
Organism: Euprymna scolopes; assembly: GCF_053919585.1. Lineage (NCBI taxonomy): Eukaryota > Metazoa > Mollusca > Cephalopoda > Sepiida > Sepiolidae > Euprymna > Euprymna scolopes. The sequence continues at coordinate 71,811,273 of NC_136518.1, forward strand.
ACGAAATTATCGATTCCAATACAATTACCGATTCCGATTCTTTACAAATCTCTAAATATTTCACTATAAAGTTATTTTTCCCCGATTACCGTAAAAATAAATGTTAAATGTGCAGATATTTTCTCAAGCGTAAAACACACACTTGTGGGTGTCCGGTCACGAACGTGACATGGCCTTCGGGCCAAGATCAAAGTGTAGTATCTGTTCCGGCAGATGCTGCAAGCAAAGACCCTATGTGGGGGCGACCCCACAGATAAAATACCAATTGTCACATACCAATTGTCACTATCATACCAATTGTCACTATCCAGCTCCCCTACTCCCCGGGGAGTTGGTCCCCATTTCCCCTTCACTCCTCACTTTAAAAATAGGCATTGTGCCTAATTTGCTCGGTGGGGGAGCAAATAAATAACGATATATAGATTTTAGTTTCACTGGTAGCTTAAAATCAATAAATATTTATTATTTCATTATTAATACCAGCGATGGAAGATTTTGTTTTAAACAAAATCAAATCAAAAATAAAAAAATTAATGGAATTGTTTTTGGCATTGGAAAATAGGCACACTTTTTTCCGATTTCGATACCGATTCCGATACCCCCAAAGAGTTTCGATTTTTCCGATTCTCTATTCCGATTATAGTTAACTATCCCAAGACTAGTTCCAATGGTTAAATGTTATTTCGGTGTTACCTATTAAAAAAAAAAAAATAATAATAATAATAAACTGCAGATTTTCATGGCGTTCGTACGCGTCACAGAACCAAGATGTCATATTCCAAAAAAACACGTAAATTGGTCAAGTATTTTTTTATATAGAAAATTATTTTTTTACGATTTTTTAGCCAATTAAATAGTAAATTTTAGCCATTTTGATCTCGATGGTTCGAATTGAGTTGTCCTTCCCTTATTTATTAAACATGGTAGATCAAAACATGGTGTCTCACCTCGTCATAAGGTTTGATTTTCTAAGTTGAAAAAAATACTTGACTAATTTACGTGATTTTTGGAATATGATATATTCGTTCTGTGATGGTTACGTACATCATAAAGTTTTTTTTAAAGACTTGAGTTTGGAAATTAGGTTTTATTCTAAACTAGCCTGAGTGCCCGTCGTTGCCCGAGTGTTTGGAGGTGTGTATTGAACAAAAAATAAATAAAATAAAATAAATAAAAATTGGTAGTAGGTAGGCTCGAACCTGTACAGTGAAGGAGATAAAGAACGTGAAAAAAAAAGCGTGACGTCTTTGCCGTTGCGTCCATCGCTAACCCGGAAGTGGCGAAAGTTTAAATTAAGGCTAGGCAATCGAAAAGACGGGGTGACTTTCGAAAATATCGGCGAAAAAAAAGCGACCCCTCCTTGTAGAAAACTGCCCAGTTGAGGTTGAAGGAATTAATGTTTTTAGCCAATTATTTACAGGGTCAAGCTTCAAACGATACAAATCTCGGAAAAATCCATCGCCTCTGTCGAAAATTTTAGGCATACATACATACATACATACATACATACATACATAAAAACAAACAGGTGAGATTTATATCTATATATTTAAATGGCAAATGCGGCGCGCGCAATTTTTGTATGTCCAAGAAAGACTTTTTTCGCTGGCCTTCTGGATGGGGGGATACTATGTCTTAGAACTATTTATATAATATATGACTCTAGATCATAATATGTACGATTTGCGAACGCGCGTCGCGTCTAGATTTATTTTCGTCGACTTTTATAAAATTCTTGCTATTTCGGCTTCTCACGTGTTCGTTCAGCTTTTTCGTATAAAAGCGACACTGATCTGAAGCGAAGGTGTGGTTCCCGGCACGAAGGCTGGGAACGTCCAGAAAGCGATGGGCGTTTGATCAATGTGGGGGAAACTCCTTATATCAGACAGTTGCTATTCATATGGACACTCTCCTCTTTATGGGGAGCTGGTTTCCCCCCCCCCAACATTTTGGCGAAACAAAAAGTTGGGAAACAAAACCAAAATAACCACACCGCAGTAAAAGTTAACTGCGGAACTTCTGTGGCGTGATCATTAAAATCGCGCATCTGTCAATTTAACTTTTAAATCATTAAATTTGAACTCTGTTCAGTTTCTCTCTCTCTCTCTCTCTCTCTCTCTCTCTCTCTCTCTCTCTCTCTCTCTCTCTCTCTCTCTCTCCGTGGGCGAATGGTAAGTTGTCATGTTTTTTTTTTTTTTGTTTTTTTGTTTTGTTTTTTTTTCATACTTTCTTTTCCACCTTAGCCTCAATGTTCCGGGTTCGATCCTACCTATTTCCCCAATTTTTTGTACCCCCCCCCCCACAACAAGACACACACACACACCTACAAACACCCGCGCAGCGCCGGGTACACCAGCTACACCAGCTAGTGGTAGATAAAGCACTGTAATTCATTTCGTTGTAGTGATCTATTATTATGTTAAAACTATAAAATGCTTCTACGTTTTGTTTTGCATGAAATGTTTCATAACTGCACTCTAAAAAAAAAGACAATATAAAACGCAATCAGGCGATTATAATTAAGTAATAATCGATTATTGATATTGTATCTCATGTTTCTTTCTTTCTTTCTTTTTCCAGATATCAAAATAACTTGCATTGAAAATACATAAATATTGATATATCGATCTACTGGCCACGTGGACTTGAAAAAGGCAGTTATCGATTTTTTCCAATATTTTTTTTTCATTTTATCAATGATTTGGTGGTAAGTATCAATATTTTTATGTTGGCACATATTTATCTAACTTTCTTTTTCTATGGTGTAGTCCGGGAATTAGTTGAAACTTAAAACTGTGAATACGTGTATCCGATTTTAATGAGGTTTAAAGCAGTAATTTAAAGTTTTCTTAAATTTTCTTCCGACTACATTAGGGGTGGGATGGGAGGTATGCAGTTAAGCTAGGAGGGTGGGGAACTATCTTGATGAGCATCTTGGTCATAACAACGGCTTTCTTTCTTATCTTCTCTGAGACCCAGTGGGACAAATTTCGCGTAAATCTTCCACATCTTCAGTTCCTCACGAATAATTGTGTGTACAGTTCCCACACTGACATCAATCTGTGCATTTATTGTCTCTATAGACACACGGTGGCCTTTATTCATGAGATACTTTATTTGGCCAATCAACTCTGGTGTTCTGAATTCCTTACTCCTCCCACGCCTCTCATCACAGACTACTTGTCTTTCTTGAATCCCTTGTGTCACTCAAAAACTTATGCTTGTTTCATGCAAGATGGTCCATAAGCAGTCTGGTGCATTCAATACGTTTCTGTGGCATATCTTTTTTTTTCTTTCAAGTTTAAAACAGGATTTTATTGCATATCGTTCTTCTGAAGTGTCCTCACGTCCAGATTGCATTTTTGAAATTCACCAGCTGTGAGAATGAGGCTTTAGTAGGATGTATTCCAATTTCTGATGTAGCTGTTAATTTGAACCCGAAATCATAAAAATTAATTAGTCATCTCATAACATGTATAGTAATAACGTACTGAATTTTCAACAGTCTACGACAATGTTAAATACATGTACAAAAACGTTTGGAAACTTATTTAAGGCATTTCTGTGTGATTCAAATTTTTTTTCAAGATGGCAGCCTAGATTCTTCTTCATGGGAAATAAACTGGCCGCTATATTGTTAGCTAACAGTTCGTAAAAGACGATATTTAAGATAAAATAAAGAGTATTTAAAACAACTTAAAAAAACAAACAAATTGAGCCAAGTAAGTATAAGAGTAAGTTTTATTAGCTATGATGACATTTATTTATTTATCTATATATTTTATTTATTTTTTTACTCTGTTTTCGTTTGTTGGCTTCATTTCGGGGTGAGATTGGAGGTATAGTAATAAAAAGAATGTAATGTACTGGCCATAATTAATACATCATATTCAGCATTTGGAGAAAGTTCAAGGACTGGCCACTCAAATGGTGCGGAGTTTATCTGATCTGCCCTATGAAAGCAGACTCAAAACCTTGACCATTTTTTTTTTCTCTTGAGTGTCGATGATTACGCGGTGACCTGATTTTGGCCTATAATCGCCTCAAACAAACAAACAAAAACCGAATTTTTGTTCTTCTTAAACCGGTTAAAGATCTCGCATGCGCAAAGTGTTTCCATCTGACCTCTATACGATACCGGCCAGAGAGTTCAAAAATGATTATGCAGTGATCTGTTTTGGGTTTACAATGATATACCTTAGGACTTATTATTCATTTCTGCACCAGAATGAGAACTACGCGAACACTACGTAATTTCCCCATTCTTTATCTGTGACTAAACGTAGATTCCATGAACAAAGCTCCTTTCTTAGAACTGCACGCCTGTGAACATTTCTTCCGTTTCCCTGCTTTCCAGCTGACTACAATATGGTCGTCTTTAAGTCCAACGTGTATAAGTTCTTGATTAGCCATTCTGTTAAGTAATCAAATTTACCAAATTTCCACTACTAACGATAATGTCCCATTGACGAAACCTTATCATTATCTTCGAGTAGCCTCCAGACCTTGATAAATGGTGATTCCTTGGTAAAAAAAAAAAAAAAAAAAATGAAATATTTCACTGCCGATTTCAGTTGTACCGAAGAAAAGCTGCTTTCTCAATCGGAATCCCTGGATCTTTGAATATACTTCCAAGCGAAGCAATAAACACACCAACAACGCAACAATTTAAGGTAAATTTGGTACTGGACTACTGTGTCCTTTTCTCTGTAATTTTTTACCATCTTTCCCCTGCATCGCATTGAGGCATGATTGTTTTATTTTTTGCCAAATTAATTGAATTGAATATTCGTTTAACATTTGCAGTGACGCATCCAGAAGCTCTTGTAAAGATGTTGCGCAAATTTTACTTGAACTGACTTGCATTAAACGATATCGCACCTTTTTTTTATCTGACATGATGAAAAGGCCAATCAGGAATGTTCTTAGATAAAGACACATAATTTTTATGACAATTGCTCCAGACAAGGTATGAAACAACTTGATGAGGTAACAACAACGAAAGATGAATGTTGCAACGACAGAAGATGCCTATTGACCTTATTCTTGAAAAGATCAAGGCTATAGATGGGAGGAAAGCGATCAGCAGGAAGAGAGTTCCACAAGCGTGCAATTCTTTGAAAGAAGCTACTGGAATAGGAAGTTATACTACAATGAGGTATTAAAACAACGAATTGGCGGAGACCACTAGACCAACGAGTCAAACAAGCTGGAACAAAGGAAGCAGGGAATAGATCAGACAATTATTAAGAGTACATGCTATAATAAAACGACCCTCATATATAGAGAGAGAGATTTGTATCTGAATTGAGGTACCTTCTGGAGCAGCAGAATGGTGCATACATTTTTCCAGCAACTTTAGCAAAAAAAAAAAAAAAAAAAAAAAACGGGATATAAGTCCTCCATTTCAGGTTTGGAATAAAAGTCAGTCATAGAAGTTTATCGAAACAAAAGACTTTCGAGGAGAGAGCTATTCATTTCAACAGAAATCAGAGTATCAGTGATTAAACTTGGTTTTAAAATTGTTAAATAAAATAATTACTAGGGCTAGGACAACAGCGCATTCTTTTCCTTCTTTTGACTCAGGTATATATCCATTAATATCTTATATGTTTTTATGCAGAGTAATGTGGTTCTAGGTTGTTTCTTTGTCGGATATACACTCGAGAGTAAAAACAATGAAAAGAATATGCGGTTGTCCTAGCCCTAATAATAACACACTTTTATTCTCCAGTGAACGACATGTATCGATGAGCAGAGAATCATTGAGAAATTAATTTTTCAATCGTTTTTATGGAAATCGCTCTAGGCAAGGTATGAAGCCACTTAATGTAAGGAGGTAACAAAAATGAAATATTATTATCAGAAAGACAGGGGATTCCTATTGAGCTTAGTCTTAAAGAGACCAAAGTTTTAGGTAGGAGAAAAACGGTGCACAGGAAGGAAGTTCAACAACCTGTTGGAAATAAGCTACTGGAATAGGAAGCTCTTTTGCAATGAAGTTTCAAAACAGCGTATTGATGAAGACTACTAGACCCACGAGTCAAACGAGCTGGAACAAAGAAAGCAGGGCATAGATCAGACAATTCTAAAGACCTGAAGAGAGAGAATCAGTGAGAACTTTTTTTAATTTTTTTTTTTTTTTTTACGAAAATCGCTCCAGACAAGGTGTGTAGCTGCTAAGAATCTAACAAGAATCTAACAAGAATAAATGTGATTATCGCAAAGACGGGAGATTCCTATCGAACTTAGTCTTGAAAAGATGAAGATAAAAGTAGGGGGCAAATAATCAGCAAGAAGATGGTTCCACAACTTTGCAGTTCTTCGAAAGAAGCTTCTGGAATAGGAAGCTGGATTACAATGAGATATTAAACAGCGAATAGATGAAGACCGCAAGTGAAACGAGCAGGTAAAAAAGAAACAAAATACATCAGGCATTTTTTTTTCTTTTTACTCACGTTCACCCCGAGCAAGGCAGATCGCCACTTGGACTTAAGGGGCTACTAATTGGGACCATGCTGAGAGGAGACAAACAAGATGTTGATTTATGTTACATTCGAACTTCTGTATATCAGTACAGTAAGGGAAGCAGGTAGCAGGAAAGGAATTACAAAGTTTTTTTTTCTGTTTGAGGGAAGAAACTATTAGAGTAGAATGCTTTCTGGCATTTAGGGATCTCAGCAGTGAAGGGATGTAATTTTGTTGCTAAGCGGGTCTCTTGTTGATATGTACATCGAGTGCAATGAGTTCATCAGAGCATATTCCATTAAACTACTTATAAAACAGGCACAGGGATGCAACATTGCGGTGATGGGACAGGGGTTGGAGCCTAGTTGATAAATTCTGAAGAACACGTGCCGTAATAGTATTTATAGAAAAGACTGAAACTAGCAACATCACGTCTAAGAAAGCGAGAGCGAACAACTGCAGAGAAGACAGAATGGAATCAATTAAATTGCAGATACGTTTCCACACCTCATCAAGAACTATCAACTGGGATAGAGATTCACCAGCCCAAATATGACAACAGTACTCCATACATGATCTGATAATCGATTTGTAGAAATAGAGAATAGCCTCAGTTATGAGAAAGTGCTTGAAGCGATAGAGATAACCGACGTTATGAGAAGCAGAAAGATCATTAGATCTAGTGTATGAACTTCAAGAAAATTGGATGAGAAAAAGAAAGTCTAAGATGTTTCTGGGTCGATTTCTACCCAAGAACAGTTATCCATGAGAATCTCATGAAGAAAAGGGATACGCCTACGATGGAAAGACACGAGCTGAGTCTTCAAAAGAAAGCTGTTAGAAAATCCTCCGAAAGTGATTCATTCTCATTAAATGTTTTGGGGGTTTTTTTCTACAATAGGTGACTGTGTTTTCTTGTTCGGAACAGCAGCGTATTCTTTAAGGCAATCAAAGAAATTACAACGCGTACTATAAAAACTAAAACACAAACTATTCCCGCACTGTCGGCTAAGTCCCATCGCCAGAATGTTGCATCCCTCTCTATTTTTGCAAGTACTTTAACGGAATATGCTCTGCGCCACCTCGATGTACATACTCCAACTAACCCGACAAGCAGCAAAATCCTGCCTCTTCACTTTAGATCCCGAAAAAACCTTCTACTCTAATAGATTCTTCTCTCGGACTGCTAAACTTTGGAATTCCCTCCCGGTTTCTTGCTTTCCTGACTGTACTGACATGCAGAATCTTAAATGTGATGTAAACTTATTGTAGTGTTTATGTTATTAACGTTAATGTCAATTAAATCTAATCTATATATAAATTTTTGTCCATCTGTCTGTCCGTCAATCACAAAATTTTTGTCTGTCATATTTTTAAAGTAATAAATCTATTGGTGAATTTCTTTTGTCTCCATGTGAAACCTATATATATATATATATATATATATATATATATATATATATATATATATATGTGTGTATGTATATATATATATAGTTATAAAAATATATATATATAAAGTTATAAAAATATATATGGGCATTAAGCTTATTACTACCTAGCTCTACCTATGTATCGAGCACTGTTGAAATAAATACTAAAAATTTACGCATAAAATTATATTTTCGTATATTAATTTATGTGACTAAACGAAGTAGTTATATATATATATGTATGAGGGAGAGAGATGATTCATACGGAGATTTAGAGGGTTTACAGAGAGCGAAAGAGAAATAAAGAGATAGCAACGAAACAGAGCAAGCTAGCGCGTCAGAGAGAGATTTACACAGAGACTGGGAAGGTTTATGAAGAGAGACAAAGAGCTATGAAATAGAGAAAGCTTACGAGCCAGAGAGATTCACACAGAGAGTAAGAGGGTTTACAGAGAGAGAGAGGGGGGGGTGCGGCAACGAAATGGAGAAAGCTAGTGCGCCAAAGAGAGAGAGAGACATACAGAGAATTAGAGGATTTACGGAGAGTAAGTTAACGAAATAGAGAAAGCGAGAGAGGGGGGGGGAGAAGGAGAGAAATTCACACAAAGAGTTGGAGGGTTTATATAGAGAGAGTTAACGAAATAGAAAGCTAGAGGGCCAGAGAGGGGGGAGAGAGAGAAGAGGGAAGGGATTTAAATATCTAGGGCGCCATAGAGAGGTAAATGGAGAGGTTAACCGAGAAATGGATGGATAAATAGAGAGACTGGGTGGCAGCTTGAAATGCGTCAGCCACCCGTGCCTAAAGGTAACTAGTAACAAGCGTTTAAATAAAACGGAATACGCGGATTTGTAAATGGGTTCATATTTTCCACAAACACATGAGCAGGACATGAAAACAGCCGACGGGGTGTCCTCCTATTTAACCATTAGACTAAAGTTATTAACGCCCTTCCTCCCGGGAAGATGAGTTGCGTTTTAAGTCGTTGCATGGTTCGTTTTGTTTGTTTCTCTGCTCATCATCTTTAGAAACGAAACAGGCAAATCCACGGTTTTATAAAAATGAGAGTGCTGGCCCTTTCAAAGGTGCATAAGCTATTTGAGGACACGTTAAAAACTTTTAGAAAAGCATAAAATGAAACTTAAATCATTGTAATTTACAATTTCTTGTAAGAAAACAAATAAATATAATATTAACCTTTTTTGTACCAATGTTCCTTAAATGGAATATAGTTTTCAACATACTATAGAAATTGTAATTTTGCTTTAAATATAACTATAAGAATAATTTATAAAAGTTTTCATAAATCTGGAGTAAAATGAAGCTACTTTAATAGAAATAACTTATAAAAATTGAATTTAAAGCAAAATTACAATTTCTATAGTATGTTAAAAACTATGTTCCATTCAAGGAACATTGGTACAAAAAAGGTTAATTTCATTCTGTATATAATCTCATGCGTCTTCTATCACCCATTCAAATTCGAAAGCGACGGCAATCTTTGGTCAGGTGGTCTTTATTCATGTCTTCCATTGCTCGGACTATTGCTTCCATCAGAGAGGATTTCGTATTATTAGGATGCTTATTAACTTTTCTTTCAAGAATTAAGATTTGGTGAGTTACGAGGACATAAGTTTGATGTGACATGAGCATGAAAATTCTCGGCCATCCAATCCTGTGTTTTGACAGCTTCATGGGATGGTGCCGAATCTTGTTGGAAAATATAGACCCTTCTCATTAGCTACCTTGTTTATTATAGATTTAACAGTAGTTTGCAGGGTCTCGTCATGGCATCTGCATTTACTCTAAGGCCCTTGTGGGAAAAATTAGGAGGCATTATGTGCTAACAACGGCGAAAACCATCACTGACGACTTTTAGAAATCTTGCAACTTCTTAACTGCTGTGTTTCGTTTTTATAGGAACTATTACATGTTTTTATCTCATTAGTTATAGTATTATCTACGATGGGATCTTATTAAAGCTATAAAAAACATTAATTAGTATATTTTTAAATTTAAATTACAAAAAATATAATGGTCCTCAAATACCTTACGCACCTCATATATATATATATATAGAGAGAGAGAGAGATTATGGCAGTATAGCTTAATATCAGAGGTCATGTCCTTGCTTATCCTTCCCCGAGACCAACCCCACCCCTATGCTAAGACAAAATTCTATTTTTGTAAGTCATATAAGAAACTGTTTTTGTATCTTGAGTTTGAGTTTTCTAGGGAAATTCTTGGCCTGAAGACGTAATCTCCCTAATAACGGGTGATTACAGAAATATGTATGCACATATGTAGCCACCAATGTTTGTATAAATAAATTATATATATATATATATATATATATATGTAGAAATATATTTTCTTATAATATATACCAATCCTAATTTAAGAAGCTCAATGTAATTACAGAGCAATATAGAGAATAAATGACAAAAAACTATATTCCAAAATTCATGATGTTGACCATCTTATAATTTTTTCCTTTAATTCAGTGAACTGAATCAAACGAATAAATTATAAGATGGTCAGCATCATGAATTTTGGAATATAGTTTTTTGTCATTTATTCTCTCTCTCTCTCTCTCTCTCTCTCTATATATATATATATATATATATATATATATATATATATATATATATATATATATATATATATATATATGATCTATTGTTATTTTTAGCAATATATAAGCAGTTTTGGAACGTTGCTTATTTTTGTATTTTAACTTTCGCTAAGCGGTGAAGACGAGAGAGAGATTACCTCCCCTTTATTTTGGGTTTTGCGTCGGCCCTCCTTTATCATTTTTTTCTTTTCTTTTTGTTTGTTTGTTTTTTGACGGAATTTTTTTTTTTTTTAAATTTTCTTATTTATTAAATATTTACATATTTTTACGTGCATAAAATATATCCATAGACACGTGTTTCTGGTCATCACCTGTCATCAGCAAGGATTAACCATCAACCAGGATCGGAGTCACGACTACACTATTGAACGGTTGTTATTCTTTGCCGATATTTAAGTAGTTTTGAAGCATTACTTATTTTTGTATTTTAATTTTCGCATCCCAAGTGGTGAAGAGGAGGGAGAGATTACCTCACTTTTGCGTTGCCCTTTTTTTATTTACTATTTTTATTTATCAAATATTTAAATATTGCGTAAAACATATGCATGTAAAAATATTTTTGAAATATTTAAATTAAATATTTAAATATTTAATAAATATAAATAAATATACGTCCCTTCTTAAAAAAGATGGTGACGCAAAAAAAAAAAAAATAAAGGAAAAGTAGTCACTCTCTTCTTAATCGCTTAGAAAGCGAAAATCAAAATACAAAAATAAGCAGCGGTTCAAAACTGCTTATATATCGCTAAAAATAACAACAGATTTTATATTTTTTAAAGCGATAAAAATCGTTCATGAAATCTGACAAGGCGTCGTGTCTCATTGGTAAAACTGCTGATAGTGTAATCGTGAATCGATCCACGTTGCTGATGTGGACGACGGGTTATACCCAGAAACACTTGTCTATGGATATATTTTAAGCACGTAATAATACTAATTATTTAAATATTTAATAAATAAAGTAATATATATACATATAATTTTGAATATATATATATATATATATATATATATATATATATATATATATATATATTAAAGTTTTAATTGCAAAAGTCAAGTATCAGGGTTCAGTTGTGCTCTAAACAGAAGCATCCCTTTCGAATGCGCCCCTGTCTTATCAAAGAACCTAATGCTGAGTTTTACGCCGGGCCCTTACTAGCATGATGACCTGACGTTATTATGAATCGAATGATAATCAATAAATGTTTCAGGCTGCCATACTTTTATTGTCATCGAAATCGGTTAAATCGATCATTTTTTCAATCAAATCGATTAATTGCCTGCTCTGATTGGAGACCCATCACAGTGCACCTGGAGGAAACTTCACATGCCTTTTGTAATGACTAAGTCCATAATATTTTGTAGTCAACATTGCACTGTAGAGAACTTACTGTTGATTTTATAAAATTATTTTTATATATAATGGTTTGCATTAAAGTTTAAAATGCAAAAGTCAAGCATGATGCTTCAATTGTGCTCTAAACAGAAACATCCATTTCGAACGCGCCCCTGTCATATCAAAGAACTTACTGTTGATTTTATATGTCGGGCCTTTCGACTTGTGCGGTAATAAAACATCTCAAATGCACTTGTGATCTTAGGCTGTACAAGGTGTTAACTTTGGTCGAAATCGCCTGTTCCTTTTTTCATCGGATTATTTCAGTTATCGATACTTATCGAAGACATTCCGACACAAGCCTATCTAAGAACACTGCCAGGCATGCAAAGTACCTTCCTGTGAGATTTCATAAAAATCGGCCTAGCCGTTTTGAAGTCCATAGAAACCGAACACACAGACACACAGATACACAAGCACACTGGCAAAGTGACCTTCATATAATAGTAGAGAGAGAGAGAGAGAGAGAGAGAGAGAGAGAAAGAAAGATTATATATATATATAAAGAGAGAAAGAGAAAGAAATATATATATATATATATATAAAGAGAGAAAGAGAAAGAAATATATATATATAAAGAGAGAAAGAAAGAGAAAGAAATATATATATATATAGAGAGAGAGAGAGAAAGATATATATAGAGAGAGAAAGAAATATATATATATATAGAGAGAGAGAGAGAAAGAAAGATATATATATATATATAGAGAGAGAGAGAGAAAGATATATATAGAGAGAGAGAGATAAATATGAGAGAGTATAGAAGCATTATTTCTTATATTGTCAGAATTTTGTTATGATTTTATGTTTTTATCATTAATAACTGAACGCAATGGACAGCGTTCAAACAACACTTGCATTTCAAATGGATATGCAATCATCTAATTGGCTCAGCCCTAATTATTATTGGCCAATAAATCATTAAGACACTTTAATATCATTGACATTGGCAACATAATAGCAACGCTACGAGTAAAATCACGAGCCAAAGGGCGCTGTATGATGGTGGCTCAGGGGGCAATTCAGTTGGCTAGACGACAAATGATCGGTGGTTCAAACAACGATCTCATAGTAATATACAGTGTATTTTTAGAGGCGGCAAACTTTAAATTGACAACTCCGTTTGCTTTGATAACAGATTTGGCAATTATCTGTTACTTTTTCAGCTTCATTTGGCGATTCATCGTGAAGCAACGTTTGCAAATGATCAATTTACTGAGAGAAATATTTGATGAACGAATGATTTCACGAAATAGACCTGTTAACTGGCCACCCCGTTCGTGCGATTTAACCCCATTAGATTATTTTTTTATTGTTGTTGTTCTTTTTTTTTAAGGATATGTAAAGTTCCGTGTCTAGGCTGAGGAACCAGACACAATATACCACTTCGAAGACAACATTTGGTGCGTTATTGGCGAAATAGAGCCTAATTTAATGCGTAGAGTTTGTGTAATTTGGACCTGTAGATGACGTCATATAAACATATGCTCAAAATGTTATTTAAATTATAAATGCCAAAAATTAATCTGTGGAATAAACCACATATTTTTATGATAAAAATATTTTTCTGTGATTTATTTTAATTTAAAGCTCGCCGCCTCTAAAAAACGCGCTTGTGAACCGTTGGGTCACTAACACTACAATTATTTATTTCGCTCGGACGTTATTAGAAAATTCATAAACTGCAGTATTTTTTGTAAAATATTCTTTCTGCATAACTAAAGTAGAAGTAAATAAGTAGAAGGAAATCGATCCATTATTTTGCTATCTCATTTGCATACGTGTTTACGGTGTATACGAACCCTTAATGTAAATTAAATTGAGAATCACTCTTTTTGTAAGTGTTTAAAAAAAACAATGAAACTAATAGGAAATAGTTGAATCAACAAGTATTCAGAGAAGGCGAGAGAAATACAGATCGATAATGAAAGATCGATCGCTTGTTTACTTAATTACGATCTACAACTGATTAGAAAAATTAAAATAGATTTTTGTCAAACATAACTCAATCCCAGAACAAAAGAATATTCTGAGTATGTGAAAATGTGTCTTGTTTACTAAGAATACTAAATCCATTGGTTTGTCATGCTTTTTTGTAATAATGAGTCCCTCTCTTATCAAAGTTCAGATTTATTAGGTGCTTTTCACAGCGTTTCGGTCGATGTAGTCTCCGACCTTCTTCAGGTGTATCCTGTCGAACTCAGGAATTTGATACACCTGAAAAGGTCGGAGGTTACATCGACCGAAATGTTGTGAAAATCACACTGAAAGTGAGAACAGTAGTCCGATGAATCCAAATAATATGAATAACCAGCCCTCATCTCAAAAAATTCAGAAACCTCAATACTAATCGGTTTATCGACTGCTGTTGGTGGTAGCCTTCGGTTTTTATACTAGTTAGTTACCACATATCAAGGCCAAAAGCTGCGACACAATGAAGAAGCTCCCTTTTGAGGGAGTTTGCGCTTCTGCATAATTAAACCTTGTAACAAACTTGTCGTGTACTCATGGGGGAGATATCAGATACAGGCAAAGGCAGGTATTTCAAAATGTCAGCGTATATCAACCAGATTTGATTGACAGTTGTTTACGAAACTCAGTTGAGTCAAAATCATCAGAGACCCCAGGTGCCCAAAAAGTCGAACGTGTACGCTGACGTCAGGTTTTTAAACAATGGCAATATTTCAGTACCTTTGTTGTTTTTTTTTTTAATGTATGCATGAACTCTCTCTCACACACGCACACACACACACGCTCTCTCTCTCTCTCTCTCTCTCTCTCTCTCTCTCTCTCTTTCTCTCTCTCTCTCTCTCATGAAAAATATTGATTTTTGTAATTTTTATAAAACTTTCTGAAAAGTTGTAACTAACTGATTTCTATATGATTTTGTTAGTCTATACTTCGAGATAACTCTTGGGTGTGTCCCAGGGGCTCTTTTAGGGCTAATAAAAACACTCAATTTTTGGGACTATTTTACCATATTTGTCCCAAATTTTCTGTGCACGTCTATTTAGCAGTTTTGCATGGTGCTGAACCCCAATTTAAATATGTTAAGGACTTGGGGACTTTGAGGGCTAAATGGGTGGGGGGGGGCAAATGAACTTAATCATTTCTTTTTTTGCATGGTACAGAACTCAAATGTACATATGTTAACGCCTAATACTGCACCGTTTGTACATTTTCACCAGGATTTGACGTTCCCTGGGGTCTTTTGGGTCTAGATGAGGGAGTGCCAAATGCTGAACTTAGTCATTTTATTTTATGCCTCGCTCACTGTGCACTCATGGGGGACCACGCATGCTTCACTTGTTATTTAAAAAATGTCTTTGTTCGTTGTTTTGTATAAGCGTTCAATTTTTGCAAGCGGTCCCTGCCATCAATGACAATGGAATGCTGCCCGTTATGACGCCGACCAAAAAGGCCCGAGATGAGACCCACCAGCAAATGTAGCCGACATCACGTAATTCATCTTTGGTGCAACAGCAACGAGCCTCTATCCTCTATGTGCTATCGTTTATTCCCCAGGGAAGCTGCTTGCCGTGCAATGACGTAACAACAGTTCAAGATACGTCCCCATGACAAACCAAGTGATCTTCCTTACAAACGATCGTATCATAAAGCCACTCGAGGATGAATCGATAAGACGGTCGGATGGATGATGAACAATATTATGAGATGGTTGAAAAAGATGGGCGGAAAAAATAATAAAAATTGGATTACTTAAGTGAACACCTCGAAAAGTGTTCGTTGCCATTTTATTTAAAGACGGCCATGTTGTGAACTGCAAGAAAGTAATCCATTCTTACGACCGGCCGACGGAACATCCCGCAGAAATGCATGGATGTATATGAAGATGTACAGAATAATATTTCAGAAAAAATGCCCCTTTTCAAAAGAGACGCATTAACTTACTCGCTTGATGTGTGTGTATTTTTCAAATCAGTATGAGATCGTAGTAACGGGAAATAATTTAAACGACTCGACATCACATCAACAACGTTCAATGTGTAACCGTATCACAAATGACAACAACGTTTAATTGTTCATTTCCCAGTGTTGTTTTTATTCGCTTGCTAGCAGGGAGACCCAACTCTGCCCGAGATTGAATAATGATCAACGAATATTTCACACTCCTATATTTTTATTGTGATCGAAGTCCGTGAAATCGCTCGGAAGGAAGCTTCACATGCCTCCGTGCAGTTACTTAGTCCAAAATATATGTTATTCTACATTGCACTCTAGAGCATCTACTGTTTCTTTTATAAAATTATTTTAGATAAACTTCTTTTCAGTTAACGAAAAAAAACATTAAGTGAAGTGCGAGGTTTGAACCTACAGACTACGTCATGCAAAAAAAAAATATATAAAAAAAACACGCTATCAACTTACCCACGCTATCAACTTACCCACAGTAGAATTTTCGCGGCCCGTTGTTCTATCATTTGCTGCTAAGCGACGACATGAAAAAAATAACAGTTCCGATTATCGATTATTATCGGGAGTATTCTGAGACAAAACTTTACTAAGATCACTCCCAGACTTATACACTACAGTTCTGTAAATTTCAAAGAAAATCTGTTCAGCCGTTTTGGAGTCTATAAGGAACTCTCTCTCTCACACACACACACACACACACACACAGAAAAGTTGTATTAATATAATTGTAGAGATTATTTGAATTTGTTTTTGTGATGTTTTGTAAAATGTATTTTTTTAATTTATTTATTACTAGCGAGACCAATGCACTGAACTGGACTGCGAAAATAATAGAACTCAAGAATAAAATAGTTCAAATATTTCAAATAATAACCACAACAAACAAACTACTAATAACAATTGCCACCCAATATAGATTGCAGAGATTATCGAAAGGGATGATGAGTACTGGAAATCTGGGAAGAATTTTTGTCACGCCAGCTTCAGGGAACATCACAGGTTATTCTCAAATAGAATTTTTGGATGATGGCCTGTGTGAAAACTCCTAGTGAATAATAATAATAATAATAATAATAATAATAATAATAATAATAACTAGTAGAATCCGTGGAAATTCCACGGCAGCTGAAAATTTTTAAAACATAAATAAAATTAATAAAAAATAAAATAAAAACAATAACGACGAATTTAAAACAATTTTTAGCAAATTCTTTTTTAATCTTTTAAAGCTAAAGGGAATTGTTGACATATCGTTTCCCGCTGGATCACCGAAGTTAAGCAACGTTGAACCTGGTCAGTACTAAATGGGTGGCCATTTGGGACTTCAAGGTGCTGTATGCGCTCTCCGCTTATGTCGGCTTGGACTTCTCCTTGCTACTGGACTCAAACAGTACCGATTCATGAGAGGTGTGGTTGGGATTGCGTAACCCTTGCTTCACAATTTACATAGGCAGCTGCCCCTGCAAGGGGTATCCTTTGTCTTTCGAGACTGAACGGAGGCTTAGATATTTTTCAATGAAAATTCAACACACAATACATTTTTTTTCTGAATAATCTTTTATAAATTATAATTTTTTTTTCTGAAAAATGTTTTTATATAAATTATAATTTTTTCTTGAATAATTTTTTATATAAATTATAATTTTTTTTCTGAATAATTTTTTTATAAATTATAATTTTTTTTCTGAATAATTTTTTTATAAATTATAATTTTTTTTCTGAATAATTTTTTTATAAATTATAATTTTTTTTCTGAATAATTTTTTTATACATTATAAAAGAAACAGATTTCAATTGACTTTCACACTTTTGTTTCATTTTAAAAAAGTATCTATAATAAAAATAAAACTTACAGTCTCCTATCAACATGACTTGTTTTTTAATCATAAAATAAAATAACCGATTTGAAACTATAAACAGACAGCAATATTTTTTGTTTGTTTGTTTTTTTGTTTGTTTGTTTTTTGTTTTTTTGTTTTTTGTTTGGGTTATTTTTAATTTTTGGAGAGGAAATGGCTTTAATGATTTTTAGCTGATAAAGAGCGAACGTAATTCAAAATGTCGGACAACATTTATTCCTCGTATAAACTTCATCGAAAAAACAGTTTTTTTTTTCATTTATAATTATTTTTCTACCTTATCGTTTTCTGTAATTTTTGGATGTGTTACTATTTGCGACTTGACAATTGCGTAGGTACCATTTGTTTTACTTAAAATTCAATATCTTTTTCGTTTCTATAATATAGAAGCACCAAATATTTTTTCTGTTTTTGGATACAGTTACATGAGTTTAATGTAAGCCAAATAAGAAAACAAAAAAGGTTTCGTTTCTTCGAGGAAACTAATGCACATACACGTACATTTGTATGGATTTAGAGTTCAAAACCAAATAACCCGTTTTTAAAAGCAAGTGCGAGCTCCATGTTATAAGTTTGTTTTGACTAAATATTCAATTAGATTGGTTAATTCACGGTCGTATTCTCTCATAATGGATATATATATATATATGATCCTGCATTTGATTCGTTCGTTTGAAGGCAATTCCCGCGGTTTCTCCATCTCATTAGTCCATGAACAGATTCACTTTTTTTTTAATATCAGGTTAAATCACACGGAGTCAAAAGAAGAAGAAGAAGAAAAAACTATCCACACGACTGTGATTTAATCCGGAATATTCATTACTAACTTACACAAATAGATCCATTTCTAATCAACCACTGACTGGTTTTACCTTTGTCGGCTCGCTATTGCTTCGAACACTTGGTTGCTTGAAATATTAATTTAATTTAATGTGGAAATTATACAGCGGCATCTTTCAGATGTAAAATATTGCTGCTGGGCATCCTGTGGACGGTCAGCGTAAATGGAAACCCCACGATATTATTGTAGCCATTTTGTTAAAACTAAAATTATTTAGCTAAGTAATTTAATTAATTTAGTGTCAGGATATATCTGATTATAACGGTTTAATAGGATCACCCACTTATTGCGAGTGCGACCGTTGGTGACAATCGACCCTACAACTAATAGTTGACACAGGCAAGAAAACAACAAATGCCAAAAAAAAAGAGGACAAAACGCAACTGTTGCGAACGATAAAAAAAATACCGTCCATGTTTAGTTACCTTCCGGTAAAGAAAAGAAAGTTGTAAGTCTTGTGTTAAAGATGGAGCGGCATTAATGTCGTCTCTGGAAACTGAAGGAAGGTGTTGGAGATTGCACATAGGTGCGGGGAGCTGCAGGATTGAGGAGTCGATTTTGCAAAATATATAGCAGTTTTGTTTAGAAAGATGAACCTAAAGGGCCGTTTTATCGCATGTAGTAGTAGTAGCTAAGTAAACTTTCTTAATTGAGATAGCCGTCGGTTGGCGGAGAGGTCGACCGCCATCAGAGGCGGCCGCCGCTCCGAACCAACTTACTGGATTTGCCGTGGGTGTGTTTTTATATGCGAAATGCGCGGACGTAGTTGTAAACATACACCGGTTCTTGGCTTAAAGGTAAAATGTCGCCGTCGTTGTGTTTTTATATTGCGACTATATCTTAAGTGATGTGATGTTACATCTCCGAAATCCGCATCTGTCGCCTGTAGCATTTTTATAATTTTTCTATTATCCAATTTAAGCTGTCGATCAAGGAGAAATAATGCATGCTGTCCTCTTCGAATTGTGGGTCTAATATTAGCTGATCGTCCTATGCTGGTAATTATTAGTCACTATGTTATGGTATGCCGCAATGGAATGTGCCCACAAAAATAAAAGTTCTGACATAACATTGTTGTATCGTTATAATTGTTTTGGATATTAACTAATTACACGTAAAGGTGTCATATTGTTTTTGTTTTTTGTTTTGTTCTTTTTTTTTGTTTTTTGTTTTGTTTTTTTTTTGTTTTTTTGTTTAGTTTACAGCGAGCAGTCTTTAGTTGTTAGAAGGAACTGGTAATATAAACGAGCACATAAATGCCACATTTCCAGGATAGAACAGTGGTCGGAGTTTGGTTGTTAGTGCGGGGACTATTAGGTTGGAGACTCTTTTTTTTATCCTGTTTATGAGTGAGAGACAAGTAGCAGATGGTCGAGCCCTGGTGTGACAAGAATACTCCACGGTGAATAGTGGCATTGTAGAGGTACAGGATACTATCAGGTGTGAGTAACCTTCTAAAACGGCAAACAGTTCGCTTTCTTTGGTAATGACCTTAATGTTTAGTAGAGAGACCATTTTCTTTGGCAATCACCTTAATGTTTGGTAGAGAGACCATTTTCTTTGGAAATCACCTAAATGTTTGGTAGAGAGACCATTTTCTTTGGCAATCACCTTAATGTTTGGTAGACAGACCATTTTCTTTGGCAATCACCTTAATGTTTGGTAGACAGACCATTTGGGGGGGCAATGACCTCAATGTTTGGTAGAGATCTCACTTTCTTTGGCAACGACCTCAATGTTTGGTAGAGAACCCACTTTCTTTGGCAACGACCTCAATGTTTGGTAGAGAGCCCACTTTGGCAACGACCTCAATGTTTGGTAGAGAGCCCACTTTGGCAACGACCTCAATGTTTGGTAGAGAGCCCACTTTGGCAACGACCTCAATATTTAGTAGAGATTCCACTTTCTTTGGCAACGACCTCTATGTTTGGTAGAGATCCCACTTTCTTTGGCAACGATTTCAATGTTTGGTAGAGATCTCACTTTTTTTTGGCAACGACCTCAGTATTTGGTAGAGAGTTTACTTTCTTTGGCAATGACCTCAATGTGTGGACACTTTTTAAGGACTCTTTTCAAAACAGGAGGAGACATATCAAGAAGAATCTATCCGAAAATATCTCGCGTAAATTTTAGATAAAATCAAAGCAACACGTACACTACAATAACACATAACATATCATTAAATATCTGAACATTTATTGAATTAAAATAAAATTCCGAAAATTCTGAAATTACTGATATTTGTCATGATATGAATATTGATGAATATTTAGCCCAAAATTCCAAAAAAGCGTTTTATGATTTTTTTAAAAATTATTATTACGAATTATGTGAGGAGCAACATACTAAAAGTTTACCCAAATCTGATCACCACAAAAGGTCCTAACTATGACGTCATAAAACGCTGACATCCGTCGCATCAAAAATAACGAATATTTCCATATTTCAAAGCTGTAGCTGTTGCTTGCAAAAGACTTTGCAGTTTTAAACTTTATATTTTGATATAAGAATTTTTATTCCAAGTTTTCTACTAACTACATGATCAGGCAGGGTCATGACGTCATCCATGACGGCATGACGTCCATTTCTAAAGATTATAGAATACACAGTGCATTTTAAGACATATCTCATCACTGAATAACCGTGTCAGTTCAATATTAACGCCTTTCATCATCAGACACTGCTTCTTCATTTATATTGTCACAATGACTTTTTTGACATGGTCCACATACCCGTGAACAGATAATTCCGTGTCTTTTGCAAGTGCATCGAGGTGTACTACCAGAACAGTTGCAATTTTTTTTTACATAGGCATAGTCACTTATCAAGACCCAGAGACCACTTTAGGATAAGGCTTAAGAGTGTACAGTAGTCAATTGGACAATATAGTAATCATTAGTAATGGAAATTTGGTAAAATTGTTAACTTAAGTGGAACGGCTCATCAAGAACTTGTTTACGTTGGACTTGAAGACAATCAGATTGTAATCAGCTGGAAAGCAGGAAAACGGAAGACAGTTCCACAGATGTGCACTTCAAAGAAAGACGCTTTGTTCATGGGATCTACGTTTAGGTTTAGGCACAGATAAAGAGTGGGGGGGATTCTTGATAGTGTTTTCAGCTAGACGAGTGTTCCTTGTAAAAGTTTGGCGAGGAGGGACCATAGATTGAAGCTCAGTCGAACACTTGTCATGAAAATAACGATAAAGCAGAGACAAACTCGAAACATCTCTTCTGTGAGATAGAGGTTGCAGCGAAGAGAAAAGGACATCTCCTACGAGGCTACGAAGTCTATTTTGAACTCTATCAAGGCAGGACAAGAAGTGTTTCTAGCGCAGGTTTTTCGTTATATTTTTGTTGGGTTTTTTTATTTGCATTCTTTTATAAATTAAAAAAAAATATTCTGCGATACTTTTTAATTAAAAAACTTCAGTTATACGTGAAGAGTGTGACTTTTATAACAATACAAACTCACTCTTATGGCGCATGTGTGACTGAGTTTAACATGCAGGTTCTTTGTTAAATGTAGGAACATGGATGAAATTTCAAACTGAAAACTTTGTTCAATCCAGGGAGGTAGATTGTTCTTATTTCTTCAGTCATGATCAGTTTATTCTTACATTATAATCGTTTGTAGTAAGGCTTGGACTAATTGTTAACCAATGCTTTTTATTGTTACGCCATATTAAAAATTTTAGTATTTTAGAAGGATTAAATCCGATCTTTTCTATATATGTTTTATTACTAATTATTAATATAGAATTACAAATTTGTTTTTACCATCGTTCATATTACAATTTTCTTACTGCTGTTCTAATTAACTATTTATAATATAAGATAAGATTAGTGCTCTCCCACTGCAAGAACTTAGACACCAGGGTCGGAAAGTGGGATTGAGAAGTCACCCCCACCCACCCGAGGAGTTACACTGACCTGCAAAAGTGCCTGGGCAGCCCCGTCGGTATTCCCCGGTAAGGGCGCCTCAAACGATCAGCAATAAACTACCTTCTTTATCAAAGAGAGAATGCAAAGCCTGGGAGGATGGACATCCTAGAACTGCACAAGACTAAACTCCCACCGCAAAATCAACAGGAACCGGATCATTAAAAGAGTAGTCTAATCTCTGTTGATTTTGTGGGCCCAGGATAAAGATCTCTATGGTAAATTATCGATATAAAATTTTCTTTATTTAGATTTTTTTTTATGACAACCCAAATTCACTCCTATAACGCTCATTGGGTCCTGAGTTTGACACGCCTACTTTAGCCGGTTCTATTGAAGTAAATGGGACTACTTTTAAAGAATTGAAACTCCATTCACTCAGCAAGCTGTTTAGTGCTTCGTGTTTGTGATTTTTTTTTCTTCATCTAATATTTAACGGGAACGTTTATTCCCGGGCAACGTAGAGTGCACTTGCCAACAAATATATTAAATATATTGTTTGCGGTAAAAAAAAAAAGGAAAATACGTTAAAAGGGAAAATATGTACAATCCAAACAAATAGAAAACACAAAAAATCGAATCATTTCCTCCTGATAACTACCGTATCTTTGAACACAGCATAATTGATCCACCCAGGTCAGATTGACCCAGTTGCCAATTCGCAATAACATCCGAAACTAAATTCAACAAATAAGCAGTTAATCCAGATGGTTAATTTTTCTTACTGACATTTGCACAATTGACGCCTTATCACACCCCTTGATCAACTAAAGATTGTTCGATATATTATAAAAAGATCCGCCATTTTATTGACAAAATAGTTCCCACCTTCCCCACAAACAATAGATTTTGAGTCATACCTTTGTTGCTATTGAGCAGGAGTGATCAGGATCCTTTCTTATGATTTAAATAGAAGCCACAAAAAAAAAACAGGTGGATCAAATGTACTTGAGGCACACCAGAGGGAGCAACAACTAAAAAGATCACGTTTTATTTATACACTAATTTTTTTTTTTTACTTTGACTTCCGGTTTTATCTGTTATAATGAATTAAAGATTTTCATATTAATAAATCCAATATTTAAAACATGTCTGTTTGACACAATCTAGTATTTTAAATACTTTTTTAAATCGTATGATACCATCTCTGCGCATTTAATCTATATAATTATAAAACTCAAATGACCTTGTAACACGTGTTGTAACCCAACATCCGGTTTACGACTTCCGATTGCGCATGCGTACACAAACATAAGCCCATAACAGCGTAGATAATCTACAATAAAAAAATATTGTTTTACTGTGCCCGTTTTCAACGTCCCAATTGTTTTATTTTTATTTTTTTTTTTCGCGTTTAAATTATCCAAATAAACAATTATTAATACTTTCTGCTTTTTTTTTTTTTTACATGGTTCATTTCCGCATTGTTTTAATTAGTTTTATTGGCCTTATTATTATAATATAAATTAAATATTTGACCCAATGGGTCATGAATGTTTGTTTAAAATAAATGAAAAAAGTTACATTTTATTTTCATTTTATATTTATTCTTTACATGGGGAGAGTGTTTTGTTTTTTTAACTATTCTGTACTTTCAACTAACAATTTCATTTAAAAAAGATATATAATAATTTGAACTTTACTTGAAGTATCATTGTATCTGTTCAGTGCACATTTACTTATAAGTATGGCAAACCACTTATAATACAGTGGCTGTAAGTTTTTTTGTTGTTGTTTTTTTTTTGTTTTTGTTTTTTTGTTTTTTTCAAAAATAAACAATTATAATAAACAGAACGCCTCATAGAAATCTATCTATATTCTTTTTTCATTTTAATATACTTTCATAGAAATGTTTCTGTTATGTCATAAAAAAAAAACTATTTTCTTTACGTCACACGTGTCACGCTCATACATTAATTCCATAGCTAATATAACATACTGACCCAGCGGGTCACGGGTATTCTAGTTTTTATTTAAATGTTTGTTTCGTTTGTTTATGAATATTGCTTAAATAAAAAGTTTTTGTTTGCTTTTTTTAGTAAAAGATTTGCTTTCGGCAGCCTTGACACCCTCGCTTTCTTTACTTAGTTCTAACATGAAATGAGTGATGTTTCTGAAAACGGGGGAAGAATTGCTATTTTCTGGGTCGAAACCTATTCATCTCACATTTATCCTTGGCAGAGTGTGTTTGGACCTTACAGTAGAATTTTTTTAGCTCCTTATATCAATTGACTTCATGTCTTGTCTGGAGTGGTTTCCATTAAAAAATAAAATTATGTACGTTTTATCTTTTTGTAAATAAATTTTTATTATTATTATTATTATTATTATTATTATTATTGGCTCACACAGGTCATCAAAGATCTCTCCTTGTAAACAGCCTGTGCTATTCCCTGGAAGCTGAGTGACGAAAAGTCTCCTCAGATTTCCAGTACTTTCCAGCTCTTTTGATAGTATTTGCAAATATATTTGCATTATCGCAACAGCTGCTTGCCATTGATTTCTCGCTGGTAGCGGCTATTTGTCTTCACTGGAATTTGAGTGGCAATAAACCTCGCCAAGGTCCCAGTTCTCTTCGCACTTATCCAGCGGAGATCTGGCCAGTGCTCTCTCTTTGGTCTTTGCTTCCTCCTTGACTATACTTGGCTATTTGGTCTCACTCTTTTTTGGGGGAGGGGGGTCAGTGATGTGGTAATGGGGGATGTGATGGGGTTAAAAAACTTATAGATATGCGACTTCAATGTTCTCGGTTCCATATGGTGTTTCATGTTTTGCCTCTCCAGCAATTTATTATTATTATTATTATTATTATTATTATTATTATTAATTTTATTATTATTTTTATTATTATTAGTTCTCATACTAGGAGTTCTCATACAGGTCATCATCAGAGATTACTCAGTGACAACAACCGGTTATATATATGCAACCGGTGATATTCCCTGGAGTCTGGGTGACAATAAATCTCCCCAGATTATCAATACTCTTCACATCTTTCGATAAGCTTTACAAATTAATTTTCATTATCGCAACAGCTGTTTGCCATTGACTTATAGCTAGGAATGATCATTGGTTTTTACTGGAATGTGGGTGTCAGTATAAGCCTTCCTAAGGTACCTCTCCTCTTTACACTAATCTAGTTGAAGTCTAGTTAGTGCTCTTTCTTATCGGTCCTTCCATCTTTTTTGACCCATCTCGAATATATAGTTTGGCATCACTACAATTATTATTATTATTATTATTATTATTATTATTATTATTATTAATATTATTATTATTATTATTAACATTATTATTATTATTATTAATATAAATATTATTATTATTAATATTAATATTATTATTATTATTATTATTATTAATATTATTATTATTATTAATATTATTATTATTATTAATATTATTATTATTATTATTAATATTATTATTATTATTATTATTAATATTATTATTATTATTATTATTAATATTATTATTAATATTATTATTATTATTATTATTAATATTATTATTAATATTATTATTATTATTAATATTATTATTATTATTATTGATTATTATTAATATTATTATTATTATTATTAATATTATTAATATTATTATTATTATTAATATTATTATTATTATTATTAATATTATTATTATTATTATTGATTATTATTATTAATATTATTATTATTATTAATATTATTATTATTATTATTAATATTAATATAATTATTAATATAATTATTAATATTATTATTATTATTATTATTATTATTTATTATTATTATTATTATTATTATTATTATTATTATTATTATTATTATTATTGCCTGGGTCATTCTAAAAGTAATTCTTCCTATTTTTTATTCCGCCCGAATGGATCAGACGAGATTGCATCAGAACCAGAGATATGTCATTGGATTCCTCTAAGCAAAAATAAATTGAACCGATCACCACTCACCACCACCTGTTGATCACTTATGAAGCCGACGCAGTTGATGTCTGCACAATAAGGAGTTGGGTTCGTCGATTTCAGAATAGCAGCAGAGATGCTACGCTCCAGACTCCCATGCGCAGCTACCACTCCAGAAAACACAGTGCGTCCACGCTGATCAGCAGATAACTATGAATGAAATTTGTGTCGAGCTGAATGTGGGTGTCAATGCACTGGAAACGATGTTGTCACCCTTAGGATACAGCAAAGTGTGTGCTTGGTGGGTTCCACGAATGGTCGTGCAAGACCAAAAGGACCGTCGGCAGGATATCTGTCAGGACTTGTTGAATCAGTATAGACCTGACAGTAATGGATTCTCGGACTGCTACATCACTAGGGATGAGACATGGTGTCGGCACTACAAGCCGAAGTCCAAACAGCAGTCGATGAAATGGCACCACTCACGCTCCCCAGCAAAGAAGTTCAAGACGGACACATATGCAGGCAAACTGCCGTGAACCGTCTTCTGGGGCAGGAAGGGTATCATCTTTCTAAATTTCTGGAACAAGAGTTGACTGTCATTGAAACGTTACATTGAAACGTTGTCACATCGAAATGTCGTTACATTGAAACGTTGTTACATTGAAATGTTGTCATATTGAATCGTTGTTACATTGAAACGTTGTTGTATTGAAATGTCGTTACATTGAAACATTGTTACATTGAATCGTTGTTAGATTGAAACGTTGTTGTATTGAATCGTTGTTACATTGAAATGTTGTTGTATTGAATCGTTGTTACATTGAAACGTTGTTACATTGAAATGTCGTTACATTGAAACGTTGCTACATTGAATCGTTGTTAGATTGAAACGTTGACAACGCTGAAAGCCCGAATTACTCGTGTAAGAGCAGAAAAAAGGGAAACACCCCGTTTGTAACACGACAACACCAGGCCACACACAAGTTTGTAGACTACTAAATATGTGAAAGAGTTCGATTGAATAGTGCTATATCACCCACCGTTTTGTCCCGACTTGACACTGTAAGACTTCCACTTGTTCGGACTTCTGAAGGACGCATTATGGAGTCAGTATTTCTTCTTCTTCTTCTTCTTCTTCTTCTTCTTCTTCTTCTTCTTCTTCTTCTTCTTCTTCTTCTTCAACAACAACAAGGTTGTAATCACAGCCATGAAAAAAAACAGCGTTGACAGGTGCTGACTTTTACGACCAAGGCATCAAGTCTCTCGTTCATCCCTGGTAAATTGAGAATGATGGTGAATGTAGAAAAAAAAATTCTTGAGCACAAAAGGTCGCTCGTTTTAATGATACCACTCCCGTCTTCGTAGCTCATCCACTTTTCCTAGTGTCTCACACCATCAATATCTGCGATAGAGAGATGAAACTCTCAGCTCATACTTATGAATAAATAAGTTTAGATATCATATCAGTGTAATTTACAATCCTCTCTTATCCATACAGTTGAAATAAATAAAAAAAATAGGAAGCATAACTTTTGGAACATCCCTCGTATTAACTTCTCTGTTATTGTTTTAGATTACAAAATGATTGATATTCTCTTGAATGTATCGTGCTTTACCTACGAGTATTTTGACCTTTTTCTTTTTCTTCTCTTTGCAGAATATAAGAACTCTCCGAAGATGGTTGAGCAAACGTACACGTTACATTATTTGGGCTGTTCTGTACTGTCAAAGGGGACCACTGGACTAGGGGCCATTCAAAAGCCCTTAAAAGAACTCTACTTCAGCTTCCGAAAGAAACAGACCAAAACTCCGATCGAGGTGTATATGCAAATAACCCGTGAAGGGCTTAACATGTTGACCCCTGACGGGAACGCCCAAGGTCACCAGCTGAAGACCACACTCCACAAATTTTCACAGGTCAGCTATGTCGAGGCAGTTCAGTTTACAATTAAGGTCAACAATAATCGGAAGACAGTTTTTGCCTTCATGCCCCTGGACAAAAAACGTGCAGTTGCCTCCTCTGAAAAGCTGTTTTCAACGCTAGAAAAGAAGAACAATTATTTACACACAGCGAACCATCAGCCAATTGTGGTTTGTTTAATGCGAAGACAAGTGGGTGTGAAGGCACTCGACTGTCACGTGTTCATTTCACTTTCTCCAATAGACGCAACAAAAATTGTCGACTCCTACACTGAAATGCAACAACAGTCTTCTCAGAAGGAGTATAAAGGTGACTTTCGGCCCTTACCCCAGAAACCCAGCGCAGCTCCACCCGGAAACCAATGGGATGGTGCCTACAGATCTGACTATGGCCCTTACACAGATCGCAGTTATCCAGCACCTGGTATGTCCGACCCCAACTATCCCCATGACGGTCGGTATCAATTAAGAGACGAGCATTTTCGAGGTCACTCGGCACAGGATAGATCAGCCAAACCAAATGAGCCCCCAATAGCTCCATCTTATGGAGGGATGCAATATCATCCACACCCTCACCAAATGATGGCGGGGGAAGTTGCAGGCAGGGGAGGACCAATGCACAATTACTCGCCAAGGGGGTATGGTGAAATCCAGGAACGGGGTAGACCAATATCTTCGTATTTCGGACAAACTCCATCTTTGCAACAGCCTCAAGCCCAGTCCTCCTCTTCTCCATTGTCCTCTCAAAAACCGCAAGTCAACCATTCTAGGGGTAACTCATACGAGGATAGGGTGAGAGACTACCCACCTGACACTCGTTATAATTATCAGAGATACGAACCACCACCAACGTCCCAGAGTCATGATGACCAGTTATGGAATGCGTCACGCGTTCCACCCTATGAACGTCAAGTAAATAATCATGGCCGACCCCTATCGCTTGCGCACACACCCCAGGGTGGGTATACGCCAGTCGGGAACAATAACATTGCTCCGATGGGCAGGGCAGATCCCCGGCAGGCATTATCTACCACAGATTTACCTTCACAAATGTCAAGAAATTCAGCAAATGTTGGCCGTTATAATCAGATTCCCGAGGGAAACAAATTTCAGAGGAGAGAACCCCGTTCAGCATCTCCTACCCATATGGGTCCAACATTTTCTGCATCAAACTTAGAGAGTCGACAACAGCAAGGCGAAAGCAGTAGTCCTGGTGGGTTATCAGATGGTCCTCGCAAGCCGGTAGCAAAAGTGCCTCCTCACAAGATCGCTGGTGTAAAAGTGTTGCCTTCGTCTTTTGAATTGCCTAAACGACCCACGTCGCCAAAACCTATGTACAAATCGAATGAAGACGAACTCTTTTGGGAAAAGCAGAAGGTGCAATTTCGAAATCATGCCAGCAACAACAACAACCCGACTAATCGCTATTCCAGTCACTTCCCCGCCAATAATAATTACGCTGAGTACCAAAACCATCCTCAGGGGGGATTGGGTTTAATCAACACTCAACCACCAAATTACAGCAACCGAAACTCCGACTTCTATCGCAATGGTTCGGGGCCTCCACTGAACCAATCGGATATCTACAGCCATTACAACAACAGATACGAGCAAGATTACGTTCATAAGAATGGCACCCCACCAGTTTCGGATCGAAGGTATCATGCGGGGACAGATTATGGCGGACCGGCCACCGCGGAGAGAAGACCTCCCGCATATTTCGATGTCACTGGTGGTGACAGCGGCGGGAGCAGCCAATCGAAAAGCAGCGAAGGTAACAGGAACAAACCGGAAACGAAAGATGAGGACGGGAATAATATGATGCGCAAGAAGGAAGCGGAAATCGCTAACATGTTCCAACACATGGAAATACAGTCCGGAAATCGAAGGCTAAATCGATATCCTTCACAAACTGATCTGAATTTTGAGCAATCACTCGGATATTACCCGTAAAATCGAACTTGATGAGTGCAACATCTTGGTTGCTTTATGGACACACACATACATACATATATACGTACATACATACTGCTATTACTGCAACAAGAATAACAACAAAAACAATAATAATAATAATAATAATAATAATAGTAACAATAATAACAATAATAATAATAATAATAATAATAATAATATAGAAGTATAATAAGTCATTTAGTTTTCTTATTGGCGCACACGCAAAACACACACGAACACACACATTCAACAACAACAACAACAACAAATAGTAATAATAATAATAATAATGATATAGAATTATGGCCAGTCGAAGCACAAATGCAATCGAGTTCCAACCATAGATTTACAAAACTCTAGGCTAGATATGAAATTGCAGTAATATAAAAGTCAGTTACTACACCGGGTGCTAACGCATTTTTTTACGATTATCATGTTATTCTTAAGCTAGTAAAATAAATGTTGGAAAATATCACAAAAATATATTGGTATTATGTAATATTTTGAATAATATATACATACTTAATTATATATATATATATATATATATATATATATATATATATATATATATATATATATATGCGTGTGTGTGTGTGCGTGTGTATGTGTATTGATAACATAGTCTCATTTGTATACGTATATATATTCAATTGAATATATATATGTATATATATAATATTCTGATTTACATATATATACTTTTCTAATTATATTCGTATAATGTTTTGAATAATATATATATACTGAATATGAAATATATGAACAAACATTTCAAATAACATATATATTGAAATTGTGTATATGTATTCTAAATAATATATTCTGAATCATATATATATATATATATATATATATCAAATTTAGTGTATATATATATATTCTGAATGATACATTCTAAATTATACATGTGTCTCTCCCTCATATCACTACTTCATTTAATCACATAAATTAATATACGAATGTATAATTTTATGCGTAAACTTTAAGTATTTACTTCAACAGTGCTCAATACATATGCCTGACGAATCCTAGCGTGGATGAAACGCGGAATATTCTGTGCAGCTTAATTGCCATATATATTTTATAATTTACTATATATATATGTGTGTGTGTGTGTGTTCAGATATCCACGTATGCTTCTAGAATAGAAATTTCAAGATAATGAAGGTTTATGAAGTTTATAAACTACGATGTTTTATATTTGATATTTTATTTTTATATTTCAAGCGTTCTTCTGCTCTTGATCACAAACTGTAGCGAAATAAAAGAAAAAGACGTATAATTTTTGATATAAATAGATATATATGTGTGTGTGTGTGTGTGTGTTTATATATATATATATATATATACAGATATCTAGATATATGTATATATACACACATATATATATATATACATATACATATATGTAGATATATATTTATATATAAAAATATACTCACAGATATATATACCTATATATATGTATATATATACACAGATATATATGCATACATATATATACACAGATGTAGATATATGCATATATATTTGTATATATATACACAGATATTATATACATACATATATATGTATATATACATATACACACAGATATATATACATATATAAAAGTACACATATACACACATGTATATATGCACATATATAATAGGTTGATATGCTACCAACCAACCATATATAAATATATCTACACATATATGCATACATATATATTCACTGATATAAATGCCTATACATATATACAAATATATATACACAGATATAATATATATACACATATATTTATACATACAGATATAAATATATATACACATATATTTATACACACAGATATAAATCTATATACATGTATACACACAGATATAAATACGCATACATATATATATGTATGTGTATACATACATATGTATACACAGTTATAAATATGTATACATATATATGTGTATTCATATATACATACAGATATATATATATATATATATATATATATATATATATATATATATATATATATATATATATATATATATATATATATAAAGGAAGGAAAGAGATTGAATCTCTATATATAAACTCAATAACATCATCTACCTTATATATGTATGTACATATTGGACCGGAAAATTCAAAATGGCGGCAATATCAAAATATGCAAAATTTTTCTATATAATTTTTTCGACCTGATGTATTACATGCCTTGTTTTTTTTTTTTTTTTCTTAGGTAAATAAATCCCTGTTTTCTGAAGACTATATTCAATATTGATATACTAATAACCGATTGGTTCTGCATAACAAAACAGTTACTGTAAAAAAATATATTTAATTTTAGACATGTTAAAAGAAATAAAAAAAATAGAATGAATAAAACTTTGGAATTTGAAATATAGATGTATTGTTATCCATTTATATTGAAATAAAAATACATTTATAACATTCTGAATGATATATATATTCATTTACTTATATTATTTTGATAATATAGGTATATATGATAAATATAAAATATATAAAATTTACATTGAATAATATATATATATATAATTCAAATTT
Source organism: Euprymna scolopes (assembly GCF_053919585.1). Taxonomy (NCBI): domain Eukaryota; kingdom Metazoa; phylum Mollusca; class Cephalopoda; order Sepiida; family Sepiolidae; genus Euprymna; species Euprymna scolopes. Next base: position 71,844,119 of record NC_136518.1, read on the forward strand.
CAAAAACAAATGTTATCTTTATATTAGAAACTTTCGAAAAAAAAAACAGGAAGCTCAGCATACTAGATAGAGCAATTAAAAATTAGAAAAATTGAAAATGAAATAAAAATTGAATGAATTGCAATATTTATTCATCTATGAAAAATCCATACAATTAATTATATTAAACAAAAAACCCGTGAGGATTTTTCTTTATTATAATTCCTTGTTGGAATTGTTTTGGGTTACTGAAAAAGCCTTTTCGGACCAGACTTGTCCTGTGGGCCTTAGGTTGCTTATCCATGCTCTAAAGAGACAAAAAAAATGTACTTGTACGATGTACGTTTACCCAATAAAAAAAAAACCGCGATAAACTGTTGATAAATGAATTTGAATATGCCTTATAATGGAGACCGTCTGTAAAATTGAATATTTTTTTATGTTGCTAAATCTTAAAATCAAAAAAGATTAGAGGGTTTAAAAAAAAAAAACAAAGAAAACTGAAACCATTCGGGATTCGAATGATATAAATTTCTTTGGAATATTTATAATGATAAAGAATGATATATAAAAATCAAGTTCATTTTTAGCGCGCATTTGGTACGTCTTGAAAAAGCGAGGCGTGCGATGATATATAATTATATACCTGGAGTGCCAATTATATTATTTATCCTTTTTTTTTTTTTTCTTATCTTAAATTCCGTTTAAAGCATAATCCTCATGTCTGTTTTATTTTTTTTAACAAAAATGTGGGATATTTTCGTATAAAACAATTTCAGTTCCTCTTTAGTATGCGGTCTACGTTGATATATACACGCGGATATACACACACACACACATATATATATATATATATATATATATATATATATATATATATATATATATATATGTATACATAGATATATACACATATATAAAAATGTATACATATACACAGATATAAATATATGTATACATATATATATACACAGATATAAATATATATAGATGTATACATATATATACACAGATATAAATATATATATAGATGTATACATATATATACACAGATATAAATATATATAGATGTATACATATATATACACAGATATAAATATATATAGATGTATACATATATATACACATATATAAATATATATATAGATGTATACATATATATACACAGATATAAATATATATAGATGTATACATATATATACACAGATATAAATATATATAGATGTATACATATATATACACATATATAAATATATATATACATGTATACATATATATACACATATATAAATATATATATACATGTATACATATATATACACATATATAAATATATATATACATGTATACATACATATACACATATATAAATACATGTATACATACATATGCACATATATAAATATATATACATGTATACACATACATATAAATATATATACATATATATACATACATACAAATATAAATATATATACATATATATATATATATATATATGTATACATGTAGCCTCAACTTTACGTCTCATTCAGTAGTCTCCTGCCTCAGGGGGGAGGTATAGCACACGTGGTATGGCGCAGTTGTATCTCAGTTTTAAGCAGACATACATACAAACATACATACATACAAACATATACATTTAAACATGTGAGATTTATAGATATTATTACGGCGTGTTTATTTTAGTTGAATGTTCTATGATATATCCACAAAAGGCTGAACTCTGACATTAAGAGAAGACCCGTGGTGTTTATTTGTTAATTGTGATTTACACGTCTGAAATGTACGTTATCTATGACGAGAATTGGGATGAAGTGTCATTTATATTTCTGGCGGGACATTAGTGAAGATCTCTTATAAATGAAGATAATTTATTATCTGCTTTTTACTTCCTAACTTAGTTCTTCCGTTACGCTTTGACAACGGACAAATACAATTCTTGGAGGTCAAACTGCTTCCCCCCCCCCCAAAAAAAAGGCCAAATTCGCGAAGATTTGACTTTACAAACGCAGCCCTGGACAAGAATATGAACGTGACCTGCCTTTGATGTAGCCTAATTTTCGAATGTCATTATAATAATATATGATCATTATGAGGAATTAATGATTTTTTTAAATATGTCATCTTCGTTCTGTAAGGAGTACGCACACCATACAGACTTTTCTGTATTTTCTTTACTTTTAATTGCCGCCATAAATCCCAATTTGAACAAATACCAAAAGTCTCAATAGAGCGAGGTAATATGTAACGGACTGTTAGATGTTTACTTTGTTTAAAATTAATAAAGATCTTGTTTTCTGTTAGAAGTAGACTGCCTAGTAGAATAGAATATTAGAATTAAATCACAGATAACAGAAAGTACACAAAGGACAACCGCTTACTAAAGCATACCCATGCAAACTGAACCCTTATATACTGAGACCCTACGCTACTAACTAGTGTAGATTACAGCGTAGGTTACAGAGTACAATAGACCCCCGGGATGCGGTGGTCCTAGTATTTGTTTTTTTCAGGTTACGATGTGGAATACCATGTTTTTCCGGACCCCGGTTACGGTATTTGCTCCGTCTTACAGTGTTATTTATAATGTTATTTGATTATATACTGTACTGTATTTTGTTAATTTTTAATGCCGTATTCCTGGGTCCTACTGTATATGGATAGACCACTTGCAACTGGCTTGGTGAAGGGGTTCAGGGTTACCTCCCTTGACAAAACGTGCTAGAAATGCAAAAAGTTGATTTATTAGATAGAAATCACATTGTAAAATAAGTAGTCGACGAAAGTTGCATGTTCGCTATTACGTCAGGAGTCGCCAAAATGTGAAAAGAAGAAAAGAAAGCGCATTCTAACATTTAAAAATAACTTTATTTGTCATCTTCGTTAGTAAGAATAAGGAAACCGGTTAGTCGTGGAAAGTGTTTCTGTGTAGAGACGTTGATGATTATTAGCGCTATAACGATAGAATATTCTTTTCATTATTTTAACTCTCGAGTATATATCAGTTAATATATGTTTTTAGATAGAGTGATATAGTTCTCGGTTGATTAACTGTCGGATATATACTCGAGAGTCAAAACAATGATAAGAATATTCTTTTGTCATAGCTCTAGTTATTATCAGGGCTATGACAACAGCATATTCTTTTCATTGTTTTGACTCTCGAGTATATATTTGACACAGACACAGTTAATCAACCGAGAACCACATAACTCTACATAAAAACATATAAGATATCAATGGATATATACCTGAGAATCAAAACAAGGAAAAGAATATGCTGTTGTCATAGCCCTAGTCATTAGATATATAGCACAGTTGAGATAGTAGGGTCAGTTTACAGAGGAAGTGATAATAATGGACTTGAGAGAAAGATGAATAAATAAAAAGTGTGGCCAAGGATAGGGTAGTTTGGAAGTCAGTTTATAAAAGCTGTCCAACAAAAGCCAGTATTTAAAACGGATGTTAAACCGAATATGATGATGAAGATGATGATGATTGTCAGGTTGTTTGTGTTTGTTTTTCCATTCTCCCTTCCCACACATTCTCGTGTTTTTCTTTTACATGGCTTTAATTATTTATTTACTAGCTGAGGGCCCAGCGTTGTCCGGTCGTACAATACACTTATTTCATAGTTAATGTATGTTTGTGTCTACAGTAGTAGTGGAAACGTGCGTCACGGAAGATTATAGACAGCATTGTAGGATGAGAATGACAGTTCGCGTGTGTACCGCACTGAAGCTCGGGTGTGGAGATAGCCACGTTGGCTTATTTGTAACCACATCTTAGTCGAACCCCAAGTTCTGTTGAGTCTCAAGAGAGTAGTTTGGAGATGGATAGGTCCGTTCCACGTGAAGTTGTTGTTGGTCCAAGATCGAGGAAGAAAGTGTGTTTTGCCGGTTTAACCTTTTATAAACTCGGTCACGAGGCTGAAAGGAGGCTTCTGATTGGACAATTTAGGAAGGAAGTGTATTTCAAAATCTCCAGCTGCGAGAATTAACTCCTGCTTGTGTTTATTGCAAATTCGTCCGCTACAACATCACATGTTATATACATACAGTTTCTAGATATAGATCTAGGTATATATAGATACAGTTTCTAGACAGCTGGAGTCGGGGAAGCAGACAGACAGACGTAGAAAAATAGAGTATTACAGATAGATCACAGGTAAAAAGGATATACACGCAGGTAGACCGCTTACTAAAGGATTAGAATTTTCGTATATTTTTACGTGCTGTATTTGCCGTTGTGTTTATAATTATAAAAATATAAAACATTTTTTTAACCGGTTTATCAATCGTAAAGTATGGAGTATTTTTATTTTTATGGCTGTTGTTTTAAATATTTGACTTTATGTATATAAAATAAAAATAAAATATTATGAAAACATGAAACAAATGTAGATGCATATGAACATCTGTATAAAAGAGAATTTAAACTTTCGAAAATGTTGTTTTTATTTCATCCATTTTAAATATGAATTGTTTTATTTAATCCATTTTAAATGTGAATTGTTTTATTTCATCCATTTATAATGTGAATTGTTTTATTTAATTCATTTTTAATATGAATTGTTTTATTTCATCCATTTTAAATATGAATTGTTTTATTTCATCCATTTTAAATAGGAATTGTTTTATTTCATCCATTTTAAATATGAATTGTTTTATTTAATTCATTTTAAATAGGAATTGTTTTATTTCATCCATTTTAAATATGAATTGTTTTATTTCATCCATTTTAAATAGGAATTGTTTTATTTCATCCATTTTAAATATGAATTGTTTTATTTCATCCATTTTAAATAGGAATTGTTTTATTTCATCCATTTTAAATATGAATTGTTTTATTTAATTAATTTCAAATGTGAATTGTTTTTATTTCATCCATTTTAAATATGAATTGTTTTATTTCATACATTTTAAATATGAATTGTTTTATTTCATCCATTTTAAATGTGAATTGTTTTATTTAATCCATTTTAAATATGAATTGCTTTATTTCATACATTTTAAATATGAATTGTTTTATTTAATTCATTTTAAATGTGAATTGTTTTTATTTAATCCATTTTAAATATGAATTGTTTTATTTCATACATTTTAAATATGAATTGTTTTATTTAATTCATTTTAAATGTGAATTGTTTTTATTTAATCCATTTTAAATATGAATTGTTTTATTTCATACATTTTAAATATGAATTGTTTTATTTAATTCATTTTAAATGTGAATTGTTTTTATTTAATCCATTTTAAATATGAATTGTTTTATTTCATACATTTTAAATATGAATTGTTTTATTTAATTCATTTTAAATGTGAATTGTTTTTATTTAATCCATTTTAAATATGAATTGTTTTATTTCATACATTTTAAATATGAATTGTTTTATTTCATACATTTTAAATATGAATTGTTTTATTTCATCCATTTTAAATGTGAATTGTTTTATTTAATCCATTTTAAATGTGAATCGTTTTTATTTAATCCATTTTAAATATGAATCGTTTTATTTAATCCATTTTAAATGTGAATTGTTTTCATTTCATCCATTTTAAATGTGGGTTGTTTTTATTTCATCTATTTTAAATATGAATTGTTTATTTCATCCATTTTAAATGTGAATCGTTTTATTTAATCCATTTTAAATATGAATTGTTTTATCCCATCTACTTTAAATGTGAAACGCTTTATTTCATCCATTTTAAATATGAATCGTTTCATTTCATCTATTTTAAATGAATTGTTTTATTTCATTTGTTTTAAATGTGAATTTTTTTATTTCATTCATTTTAAATGTGAATTGTTTTTATTTCATCTATTTTAAATGTGAATTGTTTTATTTCATTCATTTTAAATGTGAATTTTTTTATTTCATTCATTTTAAATGTAAATTGTTTTTATTTCATCTATTTTAAATGTGAATTGGTTTCATTTCATCTATGTGAATTGTTTTATTTCATTTGTTTTAAATATGAATTGTTTTATTTCATCCATTTTAAATGTGAATTGTTTTTTATTTAATCCGTTTTATTTGTATTTATGTTCTGTTTTACAACATATGAACTCTTTTTCAAGTCGAATCTAATTTTATTTTTCTTCTCGCTGTGTAAGATCAGTATTTCCGATCATTTTTTATACTCGTGAGACCCCTCTAATAGTGGGGATGCCCAAAGGAACTCATACATAAATTGTGTAACGTTGTACGAGGTGCCTTCAATAAGTTTCCAGGCTTTTTTATTGCAAGTATTTAAAATTGTCGTAGACTCTTGGAAATTCAGTATGTTGTTGACACATTTCTGTGATTTCAGGTTCAATTGAACAGCTACGGCAGAAAATGGAATGCACCCTACTAAAGCCTGAGTGTCACAGCTGGTGAATTTAAAAAATGCAATCTGGATGTGAGTACACTTTAGTTGAATGATATGCAATAAAATTTTGTTTTAAACTTGGAAAAAATGATACAGAAATGTATGGCATGATTCAGGCTGCTTTTGAGCCATCTTGCATAAATCAAGCATCAGTTTTCCAATGGCATAAGAGATTCAAGGAAGACAGGGAGTCTGTGAGGGATGATGAGAGGTGTGGGAAGAGTAAGGAAGTCACAACAGCAGAGTTGATTGGCCAAAATAAAAAAATTCATGGATAAGACCGTCGCGTGTCTAGAGAGTCCAGTTTGATGTCAGTGTGGGAACTGTACACACAATTATCCGTGGGGAACTGAAGATGTGGAAGATTTGTGCGAAGTTTGTCTCAACTCCATCCTTGTCACAGACTATTTGACCTACTGGGCATCAAGACAGTTTATCAACCTCCCTGTAGTCTAGACCTTGCTCCCCGCGATTTTTGGTTATTCCTTAATCTCAAGGAAAATATTTCAGGACCACATACGTTGTAGTAGAATACATCACAAGGAATGTCACAAGTAATAACTTGACTCCTTTTTTCTTGTAAGAACGACATTTATTTTCTTATTCTCCCGCCACGCGAGACTTCTCGTTACGGTTGTGACGTCGCCCACGTCTCTAACATGATCGTCCTCTTTATAGTCTTTATTTTTCCTTGCCGTGACGTCATTTCTTACACGGCTCGGTATTTGTATACGCGCGTCCGTGTTCTGTTACGAATATTTTACAGTCTTATTTATGTATTTTTCTTTTTATAACACAAGCAATATTTTTCTTTTTATAATCGACTTAGGTAAAAAAAAAAATTAAAAAAAATTGTCGTTTATTGAAAATTTTGAAAAAAAAATCAACATATTTTTCTCACAACTACTAGACATAAGTACGGCACAATCACGTTGACACACCGGTTCTTACCAGATCACTGAAGTTAAGCAATGTTGAGCCTGGCCAGCACCAGATGGGTGACCATTTGGGAAGGCTAGGCGCTGTATGTTGGGCGTGGGGCCAGCATCCTCACCCTGTAAAAAGAACTCCTCGCTACAAAAGTATCTAGAAAGTTGTAGATGGCCTTTGCCCCTCCAAGGGCTCAAGGCTATGGATGGATGGATCAAGGAGGATGGAAAGACCAAGGAGATAATAACTACATTCTTTTGCCAGTTGATTCACTATGCAAACCACTTAATCTATCCGTGTGGCAATTGAATTGAAATTTGACCAAGTTCGAAACCGGTTCGTTCCACAAAAATCACCTTTACTTAGGATGTTGCTAACGTTCTTGTGGTCCCTCCTGTAAGTGCACAATATATTTCTAGAAAGAATTTTGACTAGAAAGATATCGGGGAAACCAATGACAACAACAGAATCTTTGGATTCATCCTGTGACAGCGTCGTTGGATGTAACAATAATGGCGATAAGGATGATGATGATGATGATGATGATGATGATGATGATGATGATGGTGAAGATATTGTTAATAATGATGATGATGGTGATAATGATGGAAAGTTAGAGCTTTGTTAAGAAAGGTTGTTAAAGTACGGATTTAATGAACACACAATTATTTGTGGATATAGTGAATTGTTAAATGGGAAATCTTTCTTCGTCCACGGTAATCGTGTTGACATCAACAGCCATTAAAAACAAACTAGCTAAAAAAAAAAAAGAAAAAAAGCTGACAACTAGGATTATAAAGATATCTAAAAAAAAAAAAAATATCAGAAACGTTGCCTTTTGGTAATTTGACAAATCTTATCTCAATGCCAACCTTAAGAAAAACAGTTGACCATATTCCTCGGTGGGTGGGGGGTCGAACTTGTTTGTGAGTCACCCAAAATATAGGCTAGGTATTATGAAAAAGACGAGAAAAACAAAACGGCGGATACAAATTCGAGTGCCCATTAATTTTTTTTTTTTTTTCGGGAATTCGGTTATCTCCAAAAGATAACCAATTTATTTATATTTTACTTATACGAAATTGTATTTTCGAAAACCCTTGTGCGGTACATTGACAGGTTGAATATGTGTACGTCTATGCATATTCTTAGTGTTTTGATTAAGGCCAATTCAAACCTGGATATTATAAACATCGTTACTGCCTCTGGTAAGCTGTTCTACGAAGAGAAACAAGGGCAGAGAGTATTTTTCCAGGTTCTGTGGCGACCATGACTTGATACTGAAGGGAAAAACTTTTCGAAAAGTATATGTCCGGTGTACCGACCACGTAAATTTGTTTGTATTAATAAAAAAAATTATTGCCATTTCACCCCTAAATAAGACACAGAGCCACTTAGTCGTAAGGGGTTACTATTTGGGACCAGATTTGCAGGGATACTATTTAGGGAGTTCGGCAGTGAAATGTCTGTTCACATTACATTTGAATTTTTTTATGTCAAGACAGTCAGGGAAGCAAGGACCCGAATTCCAAAGTACGGCATTTTGAAATAAAAAAAAAAAGAAAAAAAAAGCTATTCCAGGAGAAAGCTTTACGGCATCTAGAGAGTTTTACAGTTTATGGCTGGGATTTTGTCGGGCTTGTCGAAGGTATTGTCGTCGAAGTGGTATTAGTGCTCGGAGTTGTCAGTGCATTTGTCATTGAAATACTTATAAAACAGGCACAAGGATCCCACATTCCAGTACCTATTAGGTTGGCAACTCTTTTTCCTTCTTCTTCTTTTGTTACCCTATCTAGGAGCGATAAACTAATGGCAGATTAACCTGCCCAGCCCAGATGTGTCAACAATACTTAATGAATGAGCGAACTGTGACCTTGTAGAGATACAGGATATTCTCAGATGTGAGTAGCCTTTTAGCACGGTACAGAGAGCTCACTTTCCTTGCAGCAGATTTGGCAATTGCTTCAATGTATTTATTCTAATTCATGTTGTCTGTGAATGTTAATCCTATGAGCTTGAGAGAACTATTGCATATATACATATATAATTATACATATATATACGTATATACATATATATGCATATATATACATATATATATGCATATATATACATATATATATGCATATATATACATATATATATATACATATGTATACATATATATATACATATGTATACATATATATATACATATGCATACATATATATATATACATATGTATACATATATATATACATATGTATACATATATACATATATGTATACATGTATACATATATATATACATATGTATACATATATATACATGTATATAGACATATATATATACATATATATAGACATGTATGTAGACATATATATAGACATGTATGTAGACATATATATACACATATATATATAAATATATACACACACATATATATATATATATGTATTATAGGTAGGTTCTCTCTACCGTGCTAGAAAGCTACTAATGCCCAAAAGTATCCTGTACCTCTATAAAGCCAGCATTCGCCTATTTATGGAGTATTGTTGTCATATTTGGGCTGGTGCATCTGCTACTTTTCTCTCGCTCCTAGACAAGGTTCAAAAGAGAGTTGTCAACTTGATAGGTCCTGAACTGTCATCTAAGCTTCAGCCTCTGTCCCATCGATGAAATGTAGCATCCCACTGCCTATTCTACATGCTCTGACGAACTGCAAGCACTTGTACCCCCTCGGCGTAAATACCTCCGACAAACCCGACAAATAGATAAATCCCATACCTTCACAGTAGAGATCCCTAGATGTAAGAAAGCCTTCTATTCCAATAGTTTCTTCCCCAGAAACGCTAGACTTTGGAATTCCCTTCCGGGTTCCTGCTTTCCCAACTGTACTGACATGCAGAAGTTCAAGTGTAACGTGAACCGACATCTTGTTGCCCAACTTCCCACATAGTACCCCTGTAGCTTATGTCCCTGATAGTAGCCCTCTACATCAAATTGGCAATGTGCTTTGTTTGGGGTGAAAATGTAATAATATATATATATATATATATATATATATAATAAATTCCACAGCCAAACAACGTCGCAGCCCATAAGAGCCATGACAGTCAACGAACCGCAAGTCCAAGACTCGAGTTTCGCCCTTATTTGGGCTCATCAGTTAGAAACTTCCGAACTCAGGATTTGAAACCTGATATATATATATATATATATATATATATATATATATATATATATATATATATATATATATATATACATGACATAAGAAAATACATGTAGGACAACCGCTTTAGTGAAGTAGAACCATAGAGTGGTATCAATATTTCGGTATTTGTACATGATTTATTTGCTACTAATTATAAAAATTTGAAATAGTCTTATGACATGGTCATCCATTATAACATCGGGAGATTATTATTGATGGTGGTTTAAATAGTTGGCGTTATAAACACGCACACACGAGCTATTATGAGGTATTTAGTTCTCTCTCAATGCAAGACTGTGACACCAGGAACGAAAAGTGAGATTGAGAAGTCATCGCCTCCGAGGATTGGCATTCTGATTCTGCAAAAAATGTCTGAGCAGTCCCCATCGGCATTTCTCGGTAAGAGCGCCTCAGGCGATTAGCAATAAACTAACCTTCTCAAAGAGAGATGGCAAAGCCTGGGAGTGTGATATCATTTATTCCCCCGGGTAGCTGGTGCCGTTCCCAGAACGTTTAACAATCAAGTAACTCTCCCCCCCCCCCGGCAAACGAACATGTTCACAAGTGGACCTCCTAGAACTACACAATATGGGAAGGGCACGCACTAAAAAAAAATATTTCCTCTCGTATATTTTACGGAAATTGCGTGTAATTTCATTATAAAATGGATAAGTATCGAAAAATTCACGAAAATCTGAGCATTAGTTGATTTTTGCTAGATTTATTAAACACGGGGCTGTTTTCACGTTCGAAATGCTTACTACATGGGAACGTTATTGTAAAGCGCCAATTATGTAAACACGATTTTTGTCTCGCAATTTCATTATTTTCGTTCGATGAAAAAAAATTATTTTAATTATTACTAGTTTATTTTGCCCTTCTTTTAGATGGTACAAAAGTTATATTGATAATATTAATTTATAATAAAGTTACATCGTTTTACATATAGGGGGTAAATTCTGTGGTGAATTTTGGAGGTGCCGTTAGAACAATGTAGATACACAAGAAGACCATTTAGACTTTTCCCATCTTCCATCCCCCCCTCCTCATCCTGTCTCAGCGCATTCCAGTGTCGTTGGGAGGTCATCGGTTACGCCCACAAAGTCGAGTGTACCCTACGACACAAGCCGGTTCTGCATCGCCCTAGATTCGCAGGATCGTTTTTGAGGTCATCTAAAACGCCCATAGCTTTCCTTTTTCTTTTCTTTTTCTTTTCTTTTCTTTCTTCTTTTTTCTTTCTTTTTTTTTTTTTTTTTTTTTTTTGAGCATTCGTAATTTGACTATGTACCTGCCTCTTCATCTAGGCAAAGATCAACACAGGATAGGTATATCATATATACAAATGACGTTCCAAAAGTAATACCTCCCCCCATTTTTCATTCCGCCCGAATGGAATCAGAGGGGATTGCAAATTGCATTGTTATGATAACTGAACTCATGCATTCATGACCTGAAAGTTTCATCTCTCTGTTGCAGATATTGACAGCGTGAGACTCTAAGAAAGCAATCTCTGTCATGGACGTGCGTCAGAAGCAGGCATGTGTCATTAAATTCCTCCATGCAGAAAAAAATAAATCGATCAACATTCACCGGCGCCTGCTGAACATTTACAAAGCCGTTGCAGTTAATGTCAGCACAATTAGGAGATGGGTTCATCGATTTCAGAGCGACGACAGATATGTGAGTGAGTGACAAAGCGCGTATTGAACGCCCATGCACAGTCACCATCGCAGAAAACGCTGTGCACCTCAATCAACCCATCCACGCCGATCGGCGGATAAAGTTTAACGAAATGCGAGTAGGTGTCAGTGCAGTGAAAACGATGCTTTCGTCCCTAGGATACGAAAGTGTGTGTTAGCGGGGGTTCCAAAAGGACCATTGACAAGATTTGTTGCACTATTTTTTGCTATAATGATGGCATGATTACCAAAAAATTGAAAGGTTCTATTTATAAACAAGGGTGATACGAACCGGCCAATCGGATGGAACAAGGTTTGTAACAGAGCGCGTGTGGCGGCTATTTTCAAATACCGAACCTTGTGCGAAATGACTTCACGGCAAGGAAAAAGAAAAAGACTATGAAAAGGAGAGAGAACACGTTAGAGAAGACCATGACGTTAGAGACGTGGGTGGTGTTGAAGCCGTAACGAGAAGTCACGTGTGACGGTAGAATGAAGGAATAGATGTTGTTATGAAAAAACGAGTCGAGTTATTACTTATCTTATGTTCTTTGCGACGTACTCTGCCTACAACGTGTTGGGTCTACATGTGTAAACGTGTATAACGTTACAATTGAATTACAGAAAAAAAATGAACCGATCAACATTCACCGGCGCCTGTTGGACGTTTACAAAACCGGTGCAATTGATGTCAGCGCAATTCGCTGATGGATTCGTCGACTTTAGAATGCGGGGGGGCACAGATGTGAGTGAAAAGCGCGTACTGGACGCCCATGCGTAGACACTATCTCAGAAAACACCGTTACACTTCGACCAACTTAGCCGCGCTGATCGGCGGATAACAGTTAATGAAATGCGTGTAGAGTTGAATGTGGGTTTCGAAATGATGCTGTCATCTCTAGGATACAGCAAAGTGTGTGTAAGCTGCGTTCTACGAATGCTCACGGAAGACCAATATTGTTGCAATATTTTTTGCCGTAGTGAAAGCATGATTACAAAAAAAAAAAAAAATGGAAGGTTCTATTTATTTGAAGAGGGTGATAACCGGTCAATCGGGTGAAACTAGTCTTTGCTGTCAACCAATCAGCATGAATTCGTGATGAACTCTTTGCACTTGTGCCCCTCTCGACGTACATATCCCCGAAAACCCCGCTTAGCAACAAAATCTCATCGCTTCACTGTTGAGGTCCCTAAGTGCCAAAAAGCTTTCTACTCTAATAGTTTCTTTCCTCGAACAGCTAGACTTTGGAATTCCCTTCCTGCTACCTGATTCCCTGACTGTACTGATATACAGAAGTTTAAATGTAACGTAAACCAACATCTTGTTAAACTTTCCTAGACATGGTCCCAAATAGTAGCCCTTTACGTCCAAGTGGCGATGTGCCTTGTTTAAACTGAACGTGAGTAAAAAAAAAAAAAATTTAAAAAAATGAGAAAAATTAGAAAAAAACCCAGAATCACTCCATAAAATCGACAGAATCTCTTAAGAACTTTTCGTCTTCACTCGGAAAAGAGCTCTGTTATTTGTTTCGGGGCTTCTTTAGATTGGCTACTAACTGGAAACTGTATTCTTCGTCTGCAAGTATTTTTACAATTCAAAGCCTCTCTTGATTGTTATCGCCATTTTGTTTGGAACAACATTTCTCTTCTTTTCTAAAACTAAAATGTCTTCCAACTTACAGGGGGTTATCGATCCGGTAGACGACTTTACTTTGATTGATCGGAATCGAAATTCGTATTGTGGTAGGTGAAATTTTTGGGTTGTTTATGAATTCTTTGAATTCATAAATAACCCAAAAATTTCACCTACCACAAAATCCACAAAATCCACAAAGTCCACAAAATCCACAAAAGTCCACAAAATCATTCAGGCACAACCTAAAATCGATACAACCCGAAATTTATTGAAAAGAACGGAACTGTTTTTGCGGCATTTATACACTACTAAGATGACAGATTCCTATCTCTGATAATGAGAGACGCCTTGTATGATGGCTGCAAAGCATACGAGGGGCGTGCACACTTCCCATAGCAGTAGAGCAACGAAACTTGGCACAGTTATTAGTCTTTCTCTACATAGGAACCAACCAGAGTTATGCATTTCTCCCATTGTTTGATGGAGCTCTGGGAGATCATTTTGTAGAACACCCCAGGTTGGTCCTCCAACCACGACGTGACTTCAGAAATCAAGGCTGAATCATCTGGGAAACGCTTTCCTTCCAAAAACAACTTCATGGCTGGGAAGAGATGAAAGTCAGAGGGTGCAAGGTCAGGAGAGTAGGGAGGATGGGGAAGGATTTCATAACCACACACCCGTGCTTCTGATCTGGCGACATGCGAGTTGTAGACCGGAGCGTTGTCCTGCAGGAGGAGGGTACCTTTGCTGATCTTGCCCCGCCTCTTGATTTTGATAGCGTCCCTTAATTTCCTCAAAATTGAAGCATAATAGGCCCCTGTAATTGTGGTACCTCTTGCCAGGAAATCTGTCATCACTATTCCGTCTTGGTCTCAGAAGACTGTGAGCATGACCTTGCCAGCGGAGGGCTGCACCCTTGCCTTCTTTGGAGGTGGTGAGTACAAGTGCTTCCACTGCATTGACTGGGCTTTGGTCTCTGGATCATGGTGATGGACCCAGGTTTCATCCTGTGTAATCAGTCTTTTGAAAAACTTTGACTCATCTTCTTGGCACATCTCTAAATTCATCCTCGAGTACTCGACGCGTTCTCGCTTTTGGAATGGTGTGCGCAACCTGGGAATCCATCTGGCAGACACCTTATGCAAATGGTTATGAATGATAGTTTCCACAGACCCTGTACTAATCTTGACATCTTGAGCTATTTGGCGAATAGTAATGCGCCGATCTTCCAAAATGGCAGCCTCAACTTGACGGACAGATGCCTCATCAATGGCAGAAGAGGGGCGACCAGGTCTGGGAGCTGTTTCCACAGACTTCCGGTCATGTTTGAATTCACGATGCCAGCGTTTTACAAGGTCATATGATGGGGCATTATCACCATAAGTTTCCTTCATTTCATCAAAAGTCTCCTGTGGTGTGCGTCCTTTCAAATACAACAACCGGATCACTGCTCGACATTCAACAGGCTCCATTTCATACCTGACTCAGTTCAAACAACTGTAAAACAGAAACCACAATTAGTTCAGAGCTGTGATTTGTCACATAACCCGTAGAGATATAAATCATTGCACATGCAAAATTTCAGCTTGATCAGAAAACTGAAAGTGGGTCAGGGGCATTACTTATTGTACGCCCCTCGTATAACATATTAAAAGAACATTATTTATCGAAAGGAAAACCTAAAATGATCTCTTTGCCGTTCCATTTCAGTTTACAAATTTACCGAATTTCAACTACTAGCGATTCTATTATTCTGATAATGTACACTCTTTAACCCTTATCCTCGATTGGCCTCTGGGCCTTGATAAGTAATGACTCATATATATAAATATATAAAATAACTGATTCCCTAAAACACATGGAAGTCGAGGCGATTACAGACTGTGATAAGATTCGAAAAAAATGTAACGTAATGTACTTGCAATAACCCTTATCCCTGAGTGGCTTCCGGGCCTTGATAAGTGGTGATCACTGTGTAAAAAAAAAGAAGAAAAAAGAAAAAATAAATAAAAAATAAGATTCATAAAAAAATGTCTGATAAAATAATAATTATATCTTTACTCTGAATAAATACCGCAACTTATCCAAGAACATTTTTTTTCTCTTAAGAAAAGGACGAAAATTATCATTTATTATTGGGGGTGACCAAGCCAAGAAAATTTTCAAGTAGATAAAAAACGCTTCGAAGGGGACTCCATTAAAAATATAGAAAGCTCCATTAGTGATCATAGATTTTTATTTTAGAAACATGGAATTAATTTGAATAAAACAAAAAAAATATTTGCTTATTTTCCTAATAATACGTTGTAATTTGGCTTTCAAGCGCACTTGATGCGTATTTTATTTTATTCAAATTAAATCAACGTTTCTATAATGGAACGCACCCGCTTGAAGTTAATCTCGCGTTGCCAACGCACAGTTCGACCATTTCAAAATACAACCGATGAGATACAACGTGCGGTACTTAACAGACAGACTTTTCTTTCTCCAACTTTACAACATGGCAAGAACGAATAAGAGAAAAAAAAAAAAGAAAGAAAACAACATACTGAGGATGGAGTTTAGCTCCGAAATATATTTATGTTATAAATTTCAAACAAGTAAAATATTTGTTTATTTTCATAATATTACGTTGTGATTTGGCTTTCAAGCTCATTTGATGCGCATTTTATTTTATCGGAAAGGACTTCTAAGTAGATATTACATTCAAAAACGAAAAACGCTGAATAAAAACAGCATTAGTGAACTACTACTGGGAGTTGAAGGAAAGTGGACGATCGTCGATAGTAGAGTGTAAAATAGTATGGTAGAACTAGCACATGTAGAAACTTATGTTTTAATGAGAAATTAGCTATCCTAAACTTTTAAAAACTTATTGAACTGCAAGAGCAAAAACAGGAAACGTATATATATATATATACATATATATTCGGAGTAAAAACAAAAAGAGGATATTTGACGTTAATGTCAACTGGCGAGAAGGCTTTGGACCTTGTTCGTGAGGGGGTGTTTTGATTCGAGGTAGCTCAGAGTTCTGCAAGTCTATCACTTAATAGACAAATCCAGTTTTATTTTAAACCTATCAAAATAAGACATTGTCAATTGTTCAGCTGCGATTTCGTTTGTTGGGAAAATCCATTTGTTGCCGCAGCTACCGAGACCACGTTATTAATACTACGATAAGCATCGAAAATCAAGCACAGAATTCCAACGGACACAACAAACGGGCGATCCCGGCCTGTACAGTTTACGCACACACGCACGCAGGTAAAATCGAGTTGGCAACACCGGATGTCAGATCAATGCCACGTGACATGGCTTAACTGGGAGCCGTGCCAGATGATATAGTGCCCAAGTCACTGTGCGTGGTAACGACCCACTTTGTTTGTTTATTTTGAAACAGATGCAACAGAGAAGCGACATTAACCTGATGATCGATACATTTATTCGACCAATGCAAACTCTTTATTCATCTATCGATTTGCTGTGGGAGGACTTGTTAGCCCACTTTCTGGATTTGGCGAGTACCAGTTTCGGCCTAGAACATTTATAAGTATATGAAATAGCAATTGTAGCGCGCGCACACACACGCACGCGCGTGCGGGTTTCGATCCTAGCTTGAGGCAATTGCTTGTCTAGCCGCACTGACCAGCTGTGAAACAGCGAAACAGTACTGTATGTGGATGACTATAATGCTCCCTATCTTGGGTTGAGCATATTGGGAAGTGATATACAAATGACTATTAGCGTATTAAGCGATGCTCTTTGTGTAAACAAATTGAGCTTAGGTATTTGAACAATGTCAAAACATTGTTAATTCACTGCCCGCATGGCAGCAGCCGAATAGCGCAACGGTTAGAAACTCAGACTGCCATACGGGCGGCTGGGTTTCGATCCTGGCTTGACGTAGTTGCTTGTCTAGCCGCACTGATTAGTTGCGAAATAGTACTGTATGTGGATGACTATATATATAGCAGGGAGACCCGACGTTGCCCGGGATTGAATGATGATTAACGAAGGTTTCACACTATGTTTTACTGTTATCGAAATCGGTAAAATTGCCCCTTCTTTTCAATCAAATCGATTGATTGCCTGCTTTAGTAAGATTCCCATCGCAGTGCACTGGGAGAAAGTTTCACATGCCTGGTCGCAGTGACTTAATCCACAATACATTGTAGTCTACATTGCACTGTAGAGAACCTACTGTTGATTTTATAAAATTATTTTTATATATAATGGCTTGAATTAATGTTAAAAGTATCATGCTTCAGCTGTTCTTTAAAGAAACATTCAATCCGAATGCGCCCCTGTCATATCAAAGAATCTATTGTTGATTTTATATGCATGGCCTTACTGCTTGTGCAGTGGCTTGAATTTAAGTTCAAAATGAAGAAGTCAAGTATCATGATGCAATTGTGCTTGAAAAAGAAACATTCATTTCGAACACGTCCCTGTCATTTATAAGGAACCTACTGTTGATTTTATACGTCGGGCTTTTCGGCTTGTGTGGTCACAAAGCTTCTCAAATGCAATTGTGATGTAAGGTGTTAACTTCGGTCAAAATTGATTGTTCCTTCTTTCATCGGATAATTTCGATTATCGATTATCGATACTTATCGAAGAACACTTGTTATGTAGTTGGGACCACAAAAAATTATTTGTTATTTATCTGTCTGTCTATTTATCTATATATCTATGTATATTATCGATCTATCTATCGGTTTATCTATCTATCTATCTACCCAGTTATATTGTTAAAATAGTTTATATCGAAAATTATTTATTGTTTAGAAATGTTTGATAAACTTGTCAAAACTGGACAAGTTGCACCGGAAGTGTCTGATAGCTGACCCGGAAAGACGTGGTCGTCACGTGATCAGGTTAGCTGGAAAATTAGATAAGTTGGATTGAGGACGTCAACAGAAGATGATCTGAAAGGGGTCTCCTTCCAAAATGGGGTGAGCGTCTCAGACGTGGGAAGTGTAAGAACTAGTCATCCAAACAAAGATCGTTGATCGCTCATCGCTTGGAGCGAATAAACCACTATATAAAAAATAAAAATAAAAAAACATCATCTTGAGAATCTAACATGCGCCATCTTTGTCAAGAGAATCAACTCCCTCAAGATGATCGAAGAACTCTCTCAAAAGGCAGCAGCAGAACCAGGTATGCCACGTTTATGTATTCGTGTTATATATCCACACACACACACACACACACACACACTAAAAGAGACACTACTAACGAACATGGCAAGATTAAAGAAAAGAGTTAATTATACAGAAAAGAAAATGTTAAGAACACACACTTTGACTGCAACACGATAAGCTAGGGTTCAATTAGTGAAGAACCACCATAGACATTTTGTGACACGTACACACATTCAGATGAACGCTTCGTCACATACATACACAGTATGTCCATTCAGTGTATATACAACATACGTCATGTTGGCACCCTGATTATATAATACACTGCCAAGCACATAAAGTACCTTTGTCTGGCTTTCCTGGGTCTGAGAGAGACAGCATGCTTCCACTGGGAAATTTGTCTTTTTGCCTCTGGCTCATAACAGTAGATCCAGCTCTCGTGGCAGGTCACAAGAGCATCAAGAACTAAGGGATTATTCATGTGATGCTATGTCTACTTTTCATCTCAATAATATTTTAAAGATTTATTATGCTATTCATAAGAAAGAATTATTGGATTTAAAGTTCTAAATTTATCCACAGGAAATTATTCATCCAATTAAAAAAAAAAAACGAAACACGCTTGCCCTGCCATTATTTCTTAACAATATTTTTAATACGAATTACTTTACATTCGCCTGAGTTCCCGGCGTTGCCTGGGTTAAAAAAAAATGTGGTAGCAGGCAGGCAGGCTCAAACCCGTACCGCGAAGGAGGAAAAGAACGTGAAAAAAAAAACGTGACGTCTTTGCCGTTGTGTCCATCGCCAAACCAGAAGGGGCGAAGGTTTAAATTAAAGTTAAACAACCGAAAAGAGGGGATGACTTTCGAAAATATCGGCATTATATACTATGTCACACATATTAAAACTTTAAAAATTGATGTAGTTAAGCGCATGAATGTATATTGCCGCATGTGTAGAAGATACACATAAAATCGACTTTTCCAATTTTTTTCGATTTTGATCCCTTAGCAGTTATTTTTCCGACTGAAAACTAAATTGAATTTGCTTCGCAGGTCCGAATACCTTATATATCAAGTTTCAATCTGTAAAGCAAAAACTGACAGAGTAGTTTGGTAGAGACCGTAAGACCGTTCCGCATACACTCATGGAGACACAAATATATATATATATATATATATATATATATATATATATATATATATATATATATATATACAGAGTGTCCGTAAAGTTACTATACAGTCTTATTGTTTTATTGTATTATATTTGTATTAATAGTTAATATTTATTTTTTTTTACAAGGTTTATTTAATCAAGCATGCCACGCAAGCTAACTTTGGAAGAGCGCAAATTTATTGTACTGTTAATATATTACAGGGTGTCTGTATAGTAACTTGTAAGACTGTATAGTAACTTTACGGACACCCTGTATATATATATATATATATATATATATATATATATATATATATATATATATATATATATATATATATATATATATATATATATATATATATAAGGCTATATGTCTGTCTGTCTGTTTCCATAGTTTCAAACTCTATCTCCACCGAAACTAAAAGTGGCAGAGGGGCCCCATATGACTGGGTTTTTTGCGGGTCGTTTTTTTTATATGTATTTAGCCGGTTAAAATAGTTTTAAGGGAACAAAAAAAGGGGGGGATTTTTAATCGTCATACATTTTATACATTCATCTTAGTTTATTTTTAATTTTTAATCAGTTCATATGCGTGTAACCTTGGTACAGTGGTCACGTCACCAGCTTTGATTGCTACCGTTTCGGTTTCGAGTTTTATTGATGGCACCCAAATACTTTATTTTTATACTTTTAAAATCACGACTCCATAACAATATTATAAAAACAATCTAGACAAATTAAAATATCATATTTAAGCGTATTTTACGCCCGGGCGCCCCTTCCCCGCTAGTCACTTATATCAATCTATCTCGTTACAATCTTTTATTTTTTCAATAGATTCTTTACGTATTTTACTTTTATAAATCCAGCCCTTTAGGTTATCCACCCGAAGAGGCGGAGTAAATATCCTGCGGACCCTGTCATTATGGGCGTCCGTCACGCACTATTTCCAAACTTGAAAACATGTGCAAATCTTTTTTTTATTTTTTAATAAGAATGCCCTGAAAGGAAATGTCTATTTTCATTGTTGTCTATTTATGTTGTTAGCATTTGCTAATAAAATCTTTCTTTATTTTCAACGTGTCACGCCTATGTTAGAAACAGCATTTTAGTTTGTCGATTCTACTTGAATTTTTTTTTAATACGATTAGTGCAGCAAAATTATCATTATAGCAACTCATCAGTATTAAAAACGTCTGGACTTTTTTTTTAAGATTGTTTATAAGACTATAACTTCTGTTGTAGATGATGATGATGATGATGATGATGATGATGATGATGATGATGATGATGAATAATTTCACACACTATTATACAAATAAATGGATGTAGGAATCAGACGAAAACAAGAATCCAACTGATCACTATTAAAGACGTCTGGACTTGTTTTTTAAATAAAAAGTTTGTTTATAAGACTAACACTTCTGCTGTAGATAATGATGATGATGACAAATTTCACACACTATTATACAAATAACACATGAGGTATTATTCAAAACCCTTTTAATTTCTATGCCAGACTTAAAACGGTCCTTTAATGACATACTCTGCACTATTCGATCTTCTCTTGCCGAAGTTTTGCGGGGGTCTTCCGGTTTTAAAAGCACTAAATATTGTGCCAGTATCATTGTAAGATTTAACAACCCTGCCTACAACACTCTTGGAACATTTCACTTTCTCTGACATCTCTCTAATGGTGTGCTTTTCCTTGTGTAGCTTCACAATAGCTTATCTCACAGAGTAATCAAGTTTTTTGGCGTTTCGCCATGGTGCCGGCTGACACAACGTTTACAAATGACTAAGTAAGACTTATTCTTTAGAGGAAATAAAAAAAATTTGAATATCGCATACTGTTTACATTGTTTTTCTCAATTTTGTCCCTTACTTTTGGACGTTCCTATTTTGAAAATAAATAAATAATTGTTATAATTCTTTTTCTCTGTTTTGCAAATGATTCAAATTTTAGAATGTTATTATGGATGATAACGCTACCAGTTGTCAAAATTTCAGCTTTTCACAGTTGTTATTTTTCACAAATATTAGGTTTTAAAATCTTGTCCCTTAGTTTTGGACGCTATTATATATGTATATATATATAATATTAGGTTTAAAAATTTTGTCCCTTAGTTTTGGACTCTACTATTTATCTATCTATACACATATATATATATATATATATATATATAGAGAGAGAGAGAGAGAGAGAAAGAGAGAGAGAGAGAGAGAGAGTAAAAAGATTAATAATTATAAAATATAAATGATCTGAATTTAAAATTAGATATAATGGAAATGAATATTGTGTTAGACCTGAAAAATAGATCGCACAATTTTAATGAACTACCGTTCTGCCAGATCAAACATACTCATTCTTGTGTCTCGATACATCTTCTGTCATTATATGTAATCCGTTTTTTAAAATAGTCAACCATATAGGAGCCTATTCGTGACCAGACACACACACATTCAGCTTATATATATATATATATATATATATATATATATATATATATATATATATATATATATATAATCATGGGACTAGTGCCACTCGTGCCCGGTACGGCTAACAACTCGGTCAATGTTATTCAAAATGGATTAAAAAAAATAGACCGTTTCAGAGAAATGTAGCCGAGAAGCGAGAAATTATCAAAGCTGGGCGCCCAACTCCTTTATTGGTGAATACGGTTAGAACTCGTTCGTTCCAATCCAAATGGTTTAATGACATTGACTGGTTATGTGTGAGTAAATGTGAGAAAAAGCTCTATTGTTGGCCTTGCTTGCTTTTCATGTATAAATCAGGACAATCGTGGATTGATACTGGCTATACTGATTATAGGTATATTTTGGCTGACTGCAAAATTCATTCGAAATCAAGAACTCGTTTGAACAATTATAAGCGTTTAAAAACATTTGGCATGTATGACATAGTCACCGCTATTAGTGAATCGGCCAAACTTGAAAGAGAATGTCACAATAAATTGGTCGAAGAAAATAGACAATATCTGAAACACCTGATAAACGCAATATTATATCTTTGCAAACAAGAACTACCATTGCGCGGACACGATGAAGGGGAAGATAGTCTTAACAAAGGTAATTATTCGAGAATTATTGCAGTGTTTCTCTAAAATTGACAGTGTGTTTGTGTCAAAACTTTCCGCCAAAGAAGGCTCCAGGCAATTTTCAGGTGTTTCCAGAACAATACAGAATGAAATTATATCTGCAATCAGGCAACAGGTAAACAAATGAACACATATCTAAAGAAATGGCAGAAACACTAGAGGATGGCCTCCAATCCGTAGTGGAATGGGGACAAAAATGGATGCTCACATTCAATGCTGCCAAGACTAAACTTGTTTCCTTCAATAATTACAAGAAACCTTCCCTACCACCAATAGCAATGGCCAATGACTCTTTATCTGAAAGTACACCTTTTAAACTCCTCAGCCTAACGTTCACAGGAAACATGAGTTGGAACAATTACATTGAGAACATTGCCAGGACCGCTGCGAAGAAGGTGGGTTCTCTCTACCGTGCTAGAAAGCTACTAACGCCTGAAAGTATCCTATACCTCTATAAGGCCACCATTCGTCCATGTATGGAGTAATGTTGTCATATTTGGGCTGGTGCATCTGCCACTAGTCTCTCGCTCAATGTTCAAAAGAGAGTCGCTAATCTGATAGGTCCTGAACTGTCATCTAAACTTCAGCCTCTGTCCCATCGACGAAATGTTGCATCCCTCTGCCTGTTCTACAAGTACTTTAACGGATAATGCTCTGACGAACTGCAAGCACTTGTGCCCCTTCGATGTAAATACCCCCGACAAACCCGACAAGCAGCAAAATCCCACCTTTTCACAGTTGAGAACACTAGATGTGAGAGAGCCTTTTACTACAGTAGTTTCTTCCCCAGAACCGCTAGACTTTGGAATTCCCTTCCATGTTCCTGCTTCCCCAACTGTACTGACATGCAGAAGTTCAAGTGTAACGTGAACCGACATCTTGCTGCCCAACTCCCTACACAGTACCCCCTGATGCTTATGTACCTGATAGTAGCCCCCTACAAAAAAGTGGCAATGTGCCTTCTTTAGGGTGAAAATGCAAAAAAAAAAAAAAATTGATAACGTGATTGCTGATGTTATTTACGCTGAAATTCAAAGTGTCCCATTTATTTCAGTGCAGGCTGATGAAACAACTGACTGTGCAATGCATGCACAGATTTCGATCATTGTTAGGTATGTGAATGGATGCAAAATTATTGAACGATTCCTTTGATTTTATGACGTGAGCGCTGACAAAAGTGCCACAAGATTAGCTGATGTAATCGAGAATTCTTTAAATTCCTTCGATGATGCAAAATCAAAATTGGTTTGCCAAACTTATGATGGAGCAGCCGTGATGGCAGATTCAAATACGCCGATTTCATCCCTTGTTATATCCATAAACTCAATTTAGTTTTGAGTAAAAGTACGGAAAACATTAATGGCGTTAAAATATTTGTTCACATTTATACAGCTTTAGTAAATTCACATCATCTAGTACGAAATTGAAGAGTGTGTTCCGAAAATTTGAAATCAGCATCCCATCTCTTTTTTTATTTATTTTACTTCAGTATTAAGAGATCAAGGTGCTCCCTCCTGGAGCTAACACTTGATTCTGTTATGATTTAAATTTATATCCGAGGGCTCTTCTAAGAATAGATGCTGTTCCCTTTATAGCTGCTATCTGTATTTGGTTACAGCTTGGTCTTCCAGGGATTGCTTCTAAGTATTTATGAAGATTCTTTTTTATTAAGCCAGTTGCTCCTATCACAACCGGTATAATGTTTATTTCTTTCAGAGACCATGTCGTTTTTAGATCATTTTTTAGGTCCTGATATTTTGTTATTTTTTCCCGTTCAGCTCTGTTAAGGGCAAAATCATTTGGGACTGTAACATCGATAATGAGCGCAGTTCTTTCAGGCTTGTTCCATATTACAATATCTGGCTTGATGGCCTTGTCTTTTATGTATCTCCCCGCCTGTATGTCTTCGTCATAAAACACGGTCACTTTTCCATTTGATGTTATTGGTGGTGGTTCATGTTCCCAGATGTTCGTTGCTCTGTCAAGTTGCATCTCTCCACAGATCTTCCAATGAAGGTACTTACATACTTTGTTGTGGCGGGCAGTGTAGAGGCCATCTGCCAATAAGATTGGGCATGCAGACATTAGGTGGCTTGGGCTCTCAATTGCTGAGTGGCAAAACCGGCATTTGTGTGCTACCGGATGGTTTTATAAATCAAGAACCGCATCCGCTATAAATGACGATCGTCAAAAAATAATGAACGCACTCGAAGATATTCTTGATCATGGCGAAATATGGGATGAAGCAACATTAAGTGAAATCGACAATTTATTGTCAAAATTGATTTCACTTTCATGTTTTTTATTAACTGTTTTTATGTCATTCTTTCTCAAGCAGAGAAACTATTTGACATTTTACAGTGCAGAAAACTTGACGTGAAATATTTCATTCAATCGATATCAAACAATTGTGACAATGAACATTATGAAAATATGATCCAACAAACGATGACAGACAAGGAGATATCTGACGAATCACACGCTCCACCCACAAAAAGAACTAGGGGAAATCGAATCAACTACAAAAGTGTATATTTTGAAATAATTCAAAACATCATTTCGTCACTAAAGGATCGATTCACCAACATAGGAGACTTTTCATATTTTGAATTGCTCGATGTGAAGAAGTTTGGAGTTTTTTCCTTTACATTCCTTAAGCAACATATAGATGCATTGCAGAAAAAATGCCCTGGTATTTTTTACCTAAACTCCTTGACAAGTGAGCTCAGGTATTTGTATTCTGACAATGATTTCAAAAAATGTACCTCAAATAAAGTTATTTTGGAGATGCTTCATGAACTCGGTTTTTTGTCTTAAATGTCTGAAACTGTGAGACTGATACAACTTTTCCTTACCATTCCTGCTACTTCAGTTTCAAATGAAAGAAGTTTCTCAACCTTGGAAAGAATACGATCATTTTTGAGATGCACTATGGCTGAGGATTGACTTTCGTCTTTAGCCCGAATTTCAATTGAGAAGCAAATGCTTAAAGACTTAGAGCAAAGAAATGAATTGCACAATAAGGTAATAGAAAAATTTGCGGCCAAACAAAGACGCCTGGAGTTTATGTTCAAATGAGATGACCTTCCAAAAAACGCGCTTGACCTGCAGACACGCCCATTCAAAGGCATTTATAGACGAACACTAGCTGTGAAATGATGCAGCAAAAAAAAGTTACATACAGAATCTTTATGAAAAAGAATTATTTACGTACTACGAAGATTCCGAGATTTAGGGGTTTTTCTTACTATTAATATAAAATGACATAGAACCCGTATTTTTCGTAGATTTCTATGATTCAAAATTCACGAATAAACCATTTCTTAATAAAAAAAAAAAAAAGATTGCGAAGTGCTAATAAAAAATCAAACATTTCATTATTTTATAATTCCATGACACAAATGACCTGGGGATTTGTGGACTTAATTGCTAACCTGCCATTGCCATCAATTTATTCTAATAAACATATTTTTCTCGTCATAGTAATGAACATCTCTTTTCTTCTATACTTTTGAAAGGATAAAAATTATCTTATCTACTGTATTAACAAAACTACAAATTATATAGTGTCTTGATTGTTTACAAAAAAAAAACACCATCCAAGATACGTAAGTCAATCTGTGCTATACAATGGAGAATCACGCAATAGCAACTATGGTGATTTACTCGGACCACGGATTGGGAACTGAAGTTGACAGAGGGCGGGGGCACGAGTAACAATAATAGGCAAGAGTCGCAACTGATACATACATATATATACACACACATATATATATATGCATACAATTATATACACATATATATATATACGTATATACATATATATACGCATATATATATACAAATATATATACATATATATACATACATATATATACATATATATACATACATATATATACATATATATACATACATATATATACATATATATACATACATATATATACATATATATACATACATATATATACATATATATACATACATATATATACATATATATACATACATATATATACATACATATATATACATATACATACATATATATACATACATATATATACATATATATACATACATATATATACATATACGTATACATATACATATACACATATATATTGAAACATATATATACATACATATATACACGTATATATAAATATATATATACATATATATAAAAAATATATATACCTGCATGTACAAATATATATACAAATATATATACATGCATATACATATGTATACAAATATATATATATACATGCGTATATATATATACAAATATATATATACATGCATATACATATATATGATGATGATGATGATTGCAACGTCTTGTCAGACGAGTGCTACTCCATCAGACACTTAAAGTCCATGGGCCCAAAAATGACTTCCATCACCACAGGACCATTGTAATAGACAAATGCTTGAGGGAGTATCTATACACAGATAATGTTACAGAGTCTTAGCTTTGCACGACAGCTAAGTCTCTCTCTCTCTCGATTCAAAATGTTGAGATCCAGCAACAAGCAAGATCAAAATAGCGAGCAACAAATTAAACTGCAGACCAGCTTAATGCGGGTACTGGTCTCCCGCCTTATGGTTGTTTAAATCAGAGATTTGCTTCTCCTAGAAAGGTTGCCTTCACCACGGCTTACGGGAGCCCTCTCCACCCCAGCACACACATACATACACACAAACACACACGGTGCTAGTTGGCCGTTGACCCCGACAAAGGGTTCATTCGCTCTTTGAAAGGTCTTGTTTTTAATCCTTCAGGGAGACTAGCCGTCTTCCTCACCAAACAAGTCTAGTGGGGAACCAATTTAGTCACCGGTGACCCGACAATCAGGCATGTAGTACTGGGTTACATGATACCAGTAGCATATGACATGACTTAACATACATATATATTCAAATACATGTACATGCAAAAACATACAGATACATATATATATACATACATATATATATATATAAATACATATACGCATATATATACATATATATACATACATATGAATATATTTATCTACAAATATATATACATACATATACATACGTATATTAAAACATATATATAAATATATATATACGTACATATATACATATATACAGATATCTATATACATATGTATACATATATATAGATAACATATATATACGTATATACATATTACAAAATCATATATATATATATATATATATATATATATATGGATATACGTATATATATATATATATATATATATATATATATATATATATGGATATACGTATATATATATATATATATATATATATATATATATATATATGGATATACGTATATATATATATATATATATATATATATATATATATATATGGATATACGTATATATATATATATATATATATATATATATATATATATATATGGATATACGTATATATATATATATATACATATATAGAGAGATATACAGATATATATACACATAGATATGTACATATATACATATATAGATATGCACATATATACACATATGTATATACATATGTATATATAAAACTGCATTTCATTTCCTCTGATGATATGAGCCATTGTTGAAACTCCATTAAGGAAATTAAAATAACACATATATACATAACTATATACATACATATATATACATATACATATATACATATACACAAATATATATACATATATAGATAACTATATATATACATATATATACATACATATATATATATGCATATACACATAATATAAGTTTTAAGTTCTTCCAATTCCATTATCTGCACTGCCTGAGAAAGAATTTCCTCCAAAATTCGGCCGTTGATAAGAGCAGGATTCAGGGATTTTTCCTTCAAACAGTAAAATTATCAGACGAAACATCCATATTTGAAATTAATTCACAGGCTTGGATTTGAGGAGGAACAATTTCCCCTAAATCCTCTTCCCCTAAATTAGTGCCAAATGTAAACCTTCTCAGTAAGGTTCTAAATTCAAACTTCTCGGCCGAAGAAGAACCGCTAAAATTTGGACATTCCAAGTCCAACTTTAAAGGTTGAAGAGAAACTGGGTTTTTAACATCACGGCCCTCGCGACTATATATTGCATGATTTTGCGGCTCTGCTGAAGTTTGGTAGTTGACTTTTAAACGTGAAAAATCTTAGAAAAATTAGAAATTGTTCTTGGCTTGAAATTCTGTTATTTTGATACAAGGTTCGATTAGTCATTTCAGATGCATCTTCTAAGATTGTGATTAATCAAAATTCAACAATCCTTGCTGACTGAAAAGACGTTATTACATCAAGAAAGAAACACCTTAGTAGGTTAAATTGTCTCAAAGGTACCAAAACAATTTGGGCACCAAAGACCCTTAAACAAATTAAGAGAAATTTGTTTGTTCAGCATTTTTCCTGAACTGATTTTTCAGTTGAAAAAGGCCAGCGCTCGCGCGGGTTAATATTTGAATCCAACCAAATAAGAATGGCTGTTTTAAAAACAATGTATGACACTAACCAACCAATGGGAAGACACGATTCAATTTGTGTAATTTCACAGCGAAGGACCCCTTAAAAATGTTCAATTTTTTTTTTTTTTTTTTTTTTGATAATCTTGTACATGAGTGACCATTCGATAAAAAAAAGAAAGAATTTTCAATATTTATCATTTTTAAGGGGTGCTCTATTTCTAATAAAACGTTCATGTAAATCGATCCCCCATTTTAGAACCATCGACTTTTTCGGCCAAATTTTACGAATTTAGCCTTTTTGTAAAGCAGTTTGGCCTTCAAAAAAAGCTTAAAAAGACTTAATTCGCAAAATATAGCTGAAGAAAGTCAATGCTTCCAATATGGAGAATAGATTTATGAGAACGTTGCATTAGAAACTGTGCAACCCTTAAAAATGTTTAATATTGAATTTTTGTTTGTATTTTTTTATATAATCTGGTACGTTAGTGACCATTCGATAATGATAATAATAATAATCCTCTGAAAAAATGAATAAAAGACAAAAATAAAAAAAAAATTATAGAGAGGGCTACCGCTTCGATACTTGCGTCGAAAATATTAAACGGAAAAAAAAAAAACAAATGAAAGAATCAACGTTTCGTTGTTGTAAGAAAAGAAATGAATTATAGATTCAACTTTTATTTGCAAAACAAATGATGAAACAAAAATGGCCAACTGGATTTCTTCCTTTTTTTTTTTTTTTTTTTTTTTTTTTTTGAAGGATGAGAAAAAAAAAGCATTTAAAAACAATCGGGATGGGTGAAAAATGAAAAAAAAAAAAAATTAACATTTTATTTATATATTATCTTTAAAATTTACAATCAAATAATTTTTCCAACAAAACTCAAAATTAAGGATAACAAGGACAAAAATATATATATATATATATATATTATAAAAACATAAAATTTAATTTTGTTTTCTTTTTAAAAAAAAAAAAATTTTTGTTTTCTTTCTTTTTACACTTGATTTTTTTTTTTCTTTATTGAGATGCATCCAGTTTATAAATGCTGGGTAGTTAGATTTTATATGTAAATGCAGTAGCTAAAATATGGCAAGTAAGCTACAGGCAAAAGTTTTTTTTCGTTTACGAGAAAAATCCTGAAGCTGAAGGTATTTAGTCTGATGATTGCCCGTGAGAATGAAACAAATATTTGCTGTAAGTTACTTGCCATATTAATATTTTATGCTAGTATTATTCACCACCACTGACATAAATACTGAATTATATATATATATATATATATATATATGAGATTAATGTAGTTTGCTTGAAACATTATTTGATGTGTATATAAACGAAATTTAAATTTACAGCAAACTATTTTGAACTAATTTGCAAAACAAATGAAATAAAAATAAATGAAAATAAAAAATAATTATAATGTCGTTCATCAAATTCCGTCTGTGTCTGTTTACAATTTCACGTCAGCTGTTTTTTGGGCGTAACGATGAATGCACTAGAAAAGACACATCTGATTAATGCTTAGTTTTAAAATATGCAAGCGAAGAGATGATTTGCGGCGATTTTAAACGGTACCTCTTTTTATCGTAAATTGAACTCATTAATAAGAAAATTTAAAATAAAAATGGTGAGGTACACCCGGACTTGAACACTGGATCATTCAATCTGTAGTGGAATGCTTTACCACTGATCTATATCTGCAGATGACAATAATTCCGTTTGTTTTTTGTTTGTTTTTTAAGAAATGATTTGCTGAGATTTTATTATCTCCATTGGTCGATGTAACGTAAAATATTCTCCTGTAATTTTTTTTTTTTTTTTCATCTATAAGTGTAGAAAGTCTATTTTTAAGATCGGAGTTTTTCGATACTAATCGGATGAATTTTTGTACAAAACATATCTAAGAACACTGCCAGGCATATAAATTAGCTTTGTGTGGAATTTGCAAAAGATAGGCTCAGCCGTTTTGGAACCTATAAGGAACTCACAAACAAAAATTGATTTTTTATATAATAGTAGAGATAAATGGGGAATCTATATAACTTACTCCTTTCTTATATCTTAATTTCTGTTTGTGGCTATCCTTTACACCTTAGCAGTGTGTTGCCTTCTATAAATTTAAATTCTCTTATATATATATATATATATATATAGCTTCTATCCCCCCCTTGTTTTTATTCTCTTATTGAATAAATGAACTAATCTATATTCACCAATATATAGTTTTGTGACTTCATTTCCCATTCCTATTGTTTTCCTATATATATATATATATATATATATATATATATATATATATATATATATATATATATATATACAATTGATATGTCTTATTTCATTTTATAATAATTCATATGGAAAACAAGACATCAGATTAACAAAATGTTTTACAAAAAAAAAACTTTATAGTTAACAGATAGTTTACCAAAGCCGCAATCATATTACTTAGGATGGCTGACAGAACAAGAGCGTGGATTAATTAAGGATTCCGTTCGAAATTCCATCGAGATTCCCGAGTTCGAGAGAAAGATTTCCGAGTTCGACAGAAAAACACCCTTGAAGAATGTTGGAGATGAGAACAGTAACCTTAAGAATCAAAATAAAAACGAATAATCGATCCTCATCTCCAAAAAATTAGAAACGTAAAAAGATTTTTTTCTTAAATAATACCTTTTATCAGGGTCAATACCATTAAGAAGAAATTACTCTTTCTTCCTTAAAAAAAATATTGTCATCTAAAAATTTATTGAAATAAACAAAAAATGATTATGTTGCTTCTTTTTTATTATTATTATTTATTGATTTAAAATTGGTTTCTAAAATCAGTTCTCTATGTAACAATTTATCGGTTTATCGCTATATACAACAATGTTTGTTGTATTTCTATTAAAATGCCTGCTGCTAATAAATATATACATTCTGCTTGTTCCAGCCGTTTTGATACTCAAACGCAAAGACAGTTTCATAAACAAAACTGTATTTATTTAATTATCTTGCCTGTCAGTATAGAGCAAAAATGGTGAAAGGTGGAGGTTGGGGTTGACGAACTAACCATGTAACGATCGTGTGCCTCTATCCAACTCTCTTTCTCTCTCACTTTGTGCCATCAGAGGTCAATATGTGTGTACAAATTCGAACTGGCATTTTCTTTGTTCTTTGCTAACCTGAACTTTGCAGCAATTTATTCTTTTAAAAGGAATAAATCTTCTTAATCTTTTTTTTTTTTTGTGTGTATATTTTAAATCGTGCCGTTTTAGTCGACGATACAACATAACAACATAATTTGATTTTGGAGCTATTGATTTTAAAACGGGCAAAGTTTGTCTTCTCTACCTTAGTGGCATCACATTAATTACCTATCACCATTATTGCTGATTTCAAACAGGTGCGCAAAGTGAAAACTTACATTTAGATATGAAATGCCTTAATGTTTTATTATATAGGTTTGTGGGTGCAAATCCAGAATTCAACCCAGTTTATAAAAAAAACAAAGACACAGAAAAAAACTTTATGATTGTCGTATCCATCACGGATTTAAAATTTCATATTTCAAAAATCATATAAGTATTTTTATTTTAACTATAAAAATCAAATTTTATGACAAAGCAAGACTGTGTATTGATCCACCATGTTTAATAAACAAGGGGTAAGACAACTCAATTCGAACTACCGAGATGAAAAGTCATGTCATGGCTACAATTTACTATTAAAATCGATACAATTCATAAAAAAGAAAGAAATAAAAACTTTTCTATATATAAAAAACTGCTTGATCAATTTATTTGATTTTTGGAAGATGGCATTTTCATTCCGTGACGAGTACGTACATCATAAAGATTTTTCTTTATTTTTGTTTTAAGTTAGGTAAAATTCTGGATAAGAACTGATTTTATTTAACTTTATCTAACTTTAACTGAAACCACTGTCAGTAACTTTCCCCACTTTTTAACTGTGCCTAAATCAAGATGCAGATTCCATGAACAAAGTTTCTTTCTTAGAACTGCACGCCTGTGAAACTCTCTTCCGTTTGCCTGTTTCCCAGCTGACTGCAACTTGGTTGTCTTCAAGTCCAACATAAACAAATTCTTGATGAACCACCCCCTTAAGTAATATAATTTACCAAATTTCCATTACTAACGACTACTACGATATTATCCCATTGATTACTGTACACTCAATAACCCTTATCCTCGAGTGGCCTCAGGACCTTGATAAGTGGTTACTCCTATGTAAAAATAAAAAAGGCAGCTCCCTTCAATTATTTAAATCTCTACTCCTCTCTCTCTCTCTCTCTCTCTCTCTCTCTCTCTCTCTCTCTCTCTCTCTCTCTCTCTCTCTCTCTCATATATATTATTCTGTCTAAAGCCGGTTTAGTAAACCACGTGAGGTTACACAATGAACCAGCAACACAGATTGTAAAAAAAAAAAAAAAAAAAAAAAAAAAAAAATCAAGATAGACACAAGAAAACAAGGATAAGAACAACATAAAAGAGTAGGAAAGTTCCTGAAGGAGTTTAACCAGGAGTATTTAGACAGGAATGCTTTGCTTCACTACAATGACTCAAGAGTGAGAGACTTCCATTTGTTGAAGAAAGACTCATTATATAGTCAGTCAAGATCAGGGCTTACTCACAAATGGATTTTAAAAAAAAATGGCTGGCCTACAAGCAAACGGCCAATGCAGATTTTGTCCCTCACCTAATATCTGGATGGCCAATCTTATTGGCAGATAGTCTTTACACTGTCCGCCACAACAAAGTATGCAAATATCTCCATTGGAAGATCTGTGGAGAGATGCAACTTGACAGATCGTCAAACATCTGGGAACATGAACCACCAATGAGAATATAAAACTGAAAAGTGACCATGTTCTACGACAAAGACATACAGACGGGCAGATACATAAAAGACAAGGCCAAGAAGCCATATATCTTAATATGGAACGAGCCCAAAAGAACTGCGCTCATTATCGATGTCACAATCCCAAATGATTTTGGCCTTAATAGAGCTGAACGGGAAAAGATAACAAAATATCAGGACCTAAAATATTATCTAAAAACGATATGGTCTCTGAAAGAAATAAACATTATATCAGTTTTAATAGGAGCAACTGGCTTAATAAAAAAGAATCTTCAGAAATACTTAGAAACAATCCCTGGAAGACCAAGCTGTAATGAGATATAAACAGCAGCCATAAAAGGAACAGCGTTTATTCTTAAAAGAGCCCTCGGATATAAATTTAAATCATAACAGAATAAAGTGGTAGCTCTTGATCTGTTAAAACACTGAAGTAAAGTAAAAAATAAAAATTAGGAGAGAACTTGAATACCTACTAGACACTATCCTCGAATGCTTAAGGTCTCTCTGTGCAGGAGCTTGTCAGGACAACCTGAAATTAGGATACTTTTCCACACAAGTAAACTCTAACTTAATATTCAAAATCACATAGTATTCAAAGCCCAAATAAGATCTCATTATGGCTAACCCACATAAACTTTTACAAAAAATGGTGTACCTTCTTTAAATGATGTTACCTCAAATAATAGTATGAAGCTGGATACTCCACCAGACTAGATAAATTCTTGTCCTGGAATCCAGTAAGACCAAGAGACCAAAACGAAAGATATACTACAACATATGAAAATAGTTAATTGGGGAGAGGAAAATTATGTTCTCAACTCAGGGTTTGAGAGATAAACAACTTTAATGGAACATGCGAATATCTACGTATCTCATATAGGGTTCAAGTGTTAGCCCCAGGTAGTTGGTGCCTTGATTTCTGAGAAGTTCGACTGAAGTAAAATAAAACAAAAAAATCAGACATGACCAACAATTGTACGAGGCTGTGCAGCTTCACAGACTATACAAGTATCGCTGTAATATTTCTGGTTTCATCTCTAATTCAGCAAGTTTTTTGACAAGAGTCTCAAAGGTGCACAATGAAGTCCTACCACAAACAACAACAAATACTGGCAAGTTCCCCTGTTATCTCTGTGAACGAATTTGCAAGACTGTAACTGGTTTGTAGAGCCATCTACGTGTGCATAGACGCTCTACATCAATCTGAAGAGATGGCAAGCTTCTGCCAAGAAGTAGCAATCATCATATATACGTATATACACATACACACACACACACATATATATATATATATATATATATATACGAGTATCGTTCGCAAAGTAAAGCCTCCTATCTTTTTTACTCAAAAGGTAGAAGATCTATGATGAAGACAGAATAGGTACAATTGAAACAAACGCCTTTTTTTGTACACCAGTGTTTATATTTTCTTTATAGTCACATTTAGTCTCAATGCACTTTTTTCCACAAATTCAATAACATTTGCTTCTGACGCACGCCCATGACAGGGATAGCTTTCTTAGAGTCTAACATCGTCAATGTCTGCCATAAAAAAATGAAAATTTCAGATCATGAATGCATAAGTTCAGTCATAATAACAAAACACACACACAGGTGTACAATGAAGTCCCACCACAAAACAACACCAAATACTGGCAAGTTTCTCTGTCACCTCTGTGAACGATTTCGCAAGAGTGAAGTTGGTTTGAAGAACTATCTACGTGCGCATGGACGCTCAACATCAATCTGAAGAGATAGCAAGCTTCTGTCTAGAAGTAGCAATCATCATATATATGTGTGTGTAAGGGGATATATATATATATATATATATATATATATATATATACAGCGGGTGTGTAAGTTATCTGAGGACACGTTAAACACTTTTAGAAAAGCATAAGATGAAACAGTTAAATCATTGAAATTTACAATTTTTTGTACAAAAAACAAATATAATATTAATCTAACAGGTATGAGACACGGTTGCTACATTTTTGGTTTTGATTCTAGCTGATGACAGCCAAGTCATCTTCTTACAACTTTTGAAATCAGTACTATACATTAGATACAATATAGTATTAAATAGAGGAGTGGCTCTATAATAATAAATTTTTCTTAGAACTGCACGCCTGTGGAACTCGGTTCCGTCTGCCTGCTTCCCACCGGACTACAACTTGGATGTCTTCAAGTCCAACGTTAACAAATTCCTAATGAACCGCCCCCTTAAGTAAACACTTCATCAAATCTCCACACTAACGTAATGTACTTGCAATAACCCTTATCCCTGAGTGGCTTCCGGGCCTTGATAAGTGGTGATCACTGTGTAAAAAAAAAAAAAAAAAAAAAATACAAAATCTGCATGAATTAACGTATATTAAACATATTTTATAACCGGGCAAGGCCGGGTGTCCCCACTCCTATTTAATATTTGGTTTTATTATTGCATCATTAGATTTATTTCTTATATTTTTACCTTTTGAATTAGTTTCTTATATATACAGGATGCTTTTAGAAAAAAATATAAAATTAAACTGTTAAATCGTTGGAATTTACAATTTCTTGTAAGAAAACAAATATAATATATATAGATAATATAATCTACAGTTTATTTTGTATACATCCTCCTTCGGTTCCTATCACAGACTCAGTTCAAGTTTGAAAGCGACTAGAAGCTTTGATCAGGTGGTCTTTATCCATGTCCTCCACTGTTTGGGTCATTGCTTCCATCAGAGAGGATTTCGTATTATTAGGATGCTTATTATCTTCCTTTTCAACTACGCTGCAAACGTAAAATTCTCAATTATCCAATATAGGACGGTGCCGGATCTTGTTGTAAGATATATTAGCTACGTTGTCTATCCAAAGCATAACAATGGTTTGAAAAGTTAAGGCATAAGCATCTGCATTGACTCTAAGGTCCTGTGGAAAAAAAATGAGGAGGCATGATGTGTGCCCTTCACTGCTAAAGACACTGAAGACCATCACTGGCGACTTTTACAAATCTTGCACTTTCTGAATTGCTTTGTTTCGCTTTTACAGAAACTATTACAGCGTGTCTTTTTTATTTATTTCAGTAATTGTAGCAGTATTTGCCATGGGATCTTCTGAAAGCATAAAAACATGAATTAGTATAATTTTAATTTAAATAATGAAAAAAAAAATAAGTGTTCTAAAATACCTTACGTACCCTGTATATATATGTGAGAGGGTATGTGTGTGTGTGTGTATGGAGGAGGGATACATGTAATGGGGTATATATATATGCGTGTGTGTATTTATATATGTGTATGCGTGCGTGTGTATACATATATAGTCGTGTTCACTCATTATTCCATTTAAAGATCTTGGAGACTGTTCACATTTGGTTGAAAAGGCCTTCTCTCTGTAAACAGAGGGAATGCCTCTTGGGTTTGAGTGTGATTAGTCTCTAGGATCTTCGAATAATATAACGTAGCTTTATTTTACTCGTTTTCCCCCACTTTTTTTTTTTATCTCCCATACATAATACAACTCAACATGATTTTATTTTAAATTGTACATCTTTTCGATTCCTTATTTTTCAAAAAAAAAAAAAAACCTCGATACAGCTGTGAGATAGCGAGGGCAAAACCGATCAGCTGACTCCCCCACTTGTTTTTCTTCTCTTCTCCCTGTTTACTTTATTTTAAAACGTTTTTAGTCATGGATTATAAAAGTCTTCCCTTCATGATTGCGGTGTGTGTGTGTGTGTGTGTGTGTGTGTGTGTGTGTGTGTTGCGTTGCATTTAGTCCTGTATATGTATGGTTCAAATAAAAGATTGTAGGCTGCCAAAACAAATTTTTTACAGAGAGCTGGAAAATGGTAAGCGCCCTCAACACAAGCCTAGGAAGAGATTCAGGGACTCTACAAAGAATAATTTGAACGTCTTACAAATCGACATCAACACATGGAAAGAACTTACTCTGCAAAAGCCGAAGTGGCAAAAACTTGTAAATAAAAGTTGTGATGCTCTAGAGAAAAGAAAGCAGGCCCACAGCAATCTGAAGCAAGAGCTTCACAAAGGTTTAATTGATGGTCTTAACCATGATACATAGAACTGGAAATGCCACACTTGTGAATGAGTGCTTTTGTCAAAATCTGGCTACGTCAACCACCTTTAGTCGCATGAAACTCCTGTTCAGGTCAACTTTGCACCTATTAGTCTGAACTAAACGATCTGTTTAACATGCAGCAAAGTTTGCAAGTCTACTGCTGGTTTGAGAAGACATGTGATTGTTCATAAGAATACCCTTCAACCTCCAGAGGAAGTCAATTCAGTGGAAATTGCTCAATTTGTATGTCACGTCTGCTTCAAGATGTGTAAATCTGCGATGGGAGTGCAGAGTCATCTGAAATGACATGGACAACGAGATTAGGAGAACTCAATGTGACGGCGATCATCTAGAAAGATGCAGCAATCATCATATATATATATATATATATATGTAAACATATAATACCTGCTCTCAAAAGCATACTCCATATCGCTACCACCCAATCGTGTTAAAATCCCATAGCATATTTAAAGAGCCATAATTATCACATAATCCCCTGAACAACACTCTCTCCCCTCTAATGTGTACCCCTATACAAGATCCCCTAATATGCTTATTGCTAAACGTCCCATTCATATTTTGTTACCTAGCACTGCCTCTATACTCTTTTAATGATCAGCAAAACTAGCGCCAAGACGTTTGGGGATTTAGTAAAAAATTTAAAGTATTTTTTTTATATTGTGTTAAATAAGCGAGTTGGGCAAACTTGAGTCCTTGTACAGGAAAAATATCCAGTAAATAAAACGTTGTTTAGTAAATCGTTATTTTTGGGGCATTTTTTTTGCATTTACATACACCAAACATGGATATAAATATCAATAAAACATCTGCTGGGTTATAAGCTTCATTTCGGTACCTTAGTCGCCTGGGGGGAAGGGGGTGTCGGTAGGCTGAGATAAACCGCGTCACACACACACACACAGATTAAATCGAACTTACTAAGGGAGATAACTTCTGGTGAATACCGGAAAAATATCCAGTAAATAAAACGTTGTTT
Organism: Euprymna scolopes; assembly: GCF_053919585.1. NCBI lineage: Eukaryota > Metazoa > Mollusca > Cephalopoda > Sepiida > Sepiolidae > Euprymna > Euprymna scolopes. Next base: position 71,883,768 of record NC_136518.1, read on the forward strand.
AGTAAATGGTTATTTTGGGGCATTTTTGCATTTGTTTTGCATTTCAATGCCATAAACATGGATATAAATATCACCAAAACATCTGCTGGGTCATAAGCTTCATTTCGGCACCTTACTTGCCTGGGTGGATTGCCTGTAGGCTGAGATAAACCGCGTCACACACACACACACAGACATTAGTAAAATTTATAATAAGATGTCTACATTAAAAAATAAATTAATTTAATACTAGATTCATGTTTTTTTTCAAATTTATTTGATTTAATTAGATATTTATAATCAACATATTATTTTAAAATCAACATATTATTTATAAGAAATAAACGCACACCTAATTTTACATACAATATATATATTACTGTAGCTATATAAAAATGTTAAAAGATGATATATGTTATATATGTTATATATACATATATATATATATATTTTACTGTAGCTATATGAAAAATAAAAAGGGATATAAGGTTTATATGTATATATACTTTACTGTAGCTATATAAAAAAAATAAAAAGTCAATATAAGTTTAAAGATTATCGCTATAAATTCTTATCCGACCTGACCTGAACAAAAACTTTAACAAGTATTAAATAATAATAATCCTCAAATAGTATCGATTGTTTGACTGTCTGGAAACAAATCATATTTAATAAAGATATGCTATATTCTAAAAGAAATTTTTCATTTAGAAATAAAGAATTATTGTCAAATTTTAATATTAATACTGCTGTAACTAACTGCACAGATTCTGCAATAGATTTCATTTTTGATTATAGAGAAAGCCTCTATCTTCATAACTATTTAATTTTATCACTTTTGAGCTTCCATAGACATAAAGGTGAATAGTTGGATATACTTTTAAGAAACAGGCATGAAAGTCAAATGTATGTATGAATTATTTCACTCTAAATCTTGTCTGGCATGCTTAAGTTCAAAATAACATTTTAGTTGGTCTGTCACGTTTAAGTTTGAAATAACATTTTGGTCAGTCTATCATACATAAATCTTAAGTAGTATTTTAGTTGGTTTGTCATGTTTAAGTATGGAGCACCATTTTGCTAGTCTGTCATGCTCAGAGATGAGCAAAATATTTCCAGAAAAGAATTAATTTAAGATAATTGGTTGTTGGTTGTTTTTGTTTTACGGCATATCAACCCTTTTCGGGTTATTTAATGCCGAATCCAAAGATTTTGAAGAAAAAAATTTTTTAATAGAATACATTTGTTGTTTTCAAGTCGGTTTCTATTTAACCCATAGTTGGGACCCTAACAGGTACTACCACTCCGAGTCAGAGTGGATCTGGGAGCAAGGGTAATTAAAGAGTGGCTCCACACTCCCCAAAGCCCACAAGCTGGGGCCTCACCACTGGATATAGTTTAAGGTCATATCCGGGACCCTCATTGAGGGACTTTTACACTCTGCAGGGGGTCAGTCTGCGTATTCTAATGCCCCACCGACAGGGTCGAATTTAAGATAAATAATTACACATTATTAATTAACCTTCATCATTTTCCCTCCTCAATTTATCAACAAAGTCAAGTTGCCTGCCATAGGCACAGGCATTTTTTGTACATGTTTCCGTAAATAGCTAATATAGGTTAGTATTGAAAATATTTCTTTAAGGCAGTCATTCCCACCCTATTTTACATGGCGACATGCTATTGAGTTTTAAAAAATTTTCACGGCATACCTATCATAAAAAAATAAATCATTTTCTACTCATAAAGCCTTTTTGCAATAAATTAATCTATATATAATATAAAGCTGAATGTGTGTGTGTGTGTGTGTGTCTGGTCACGAATAGGCTCCTATATGGTTGACTATTTTAAAAAACTTATTACATATTATGATAGAAGATGTATCGAGACACAGGAATGGGTATGTTTGATCTGGCAGAACAGTGGTTCATTAAAATTGTGGGGTCTGCGTTCACGCCTGGTCCACAAAGTATAGAAATAAAAAAATTAAAAAATTTTAAAAAAACGTTTACAAGTGTTTTTGATATAGATGTACATAATAATATTTTGATAAGTATGTTTTAACTTAAATAGGGATGGTATAATAAAATTGTTGGGTTTGCGTTCGCGCCTGGCCTCCATAGAATGGAAATAGGCACAAACTTTAATAAAGACTTTTGATATCTATCTGCGTAAGTATACTTTGATAATTATGTTTCAGTTTGAAGAAATATGGTATAATAAAATTATGGGATGTTCGTTCGCCTCTGACCTCCATAGAATGGAAATATGTCACAAAGTTTAACAAGGTTTTTTAATATAAATCCACAGAATATTGTGATAAGTGTTTCAGTGTGAACAGGTATGGTATAATAAATTATGGGGTTTATCTATTTTATTTTTACTTTCATCATATTTTGCTTTGGTTTTAATACCCCCAAATTCAACCCAAATTTACAACCCTTCCTTTTCATAATCTATCATACTTTCATAAATCAGAGTCCATTTTCTGTAGGCTGTTTTTGAACCCAGTCAACAACGGGTACTTTTATTAGTATATATATATAAGTGTGTGTGTGTGTGTGTGTGTGTGTGTGTGTGTGTACATTTCCCTATGCAATAACTCTGTCAATTTTAAGTCTACAGACTCGAAATTTGATATACAGGGTACTGAGATTTGGGAAAATCGAGGTGATCGGTTTTTGGCCAGAAATTTGGCTGTTAAGGGGTCAAAGTCCAACAATTTGACCTTTGAGAACTCTACCAAACTCCTCCGACAATTTTGGGTCTAAACACTTGAAATTTTAGATATAGGTTTCTTGGACATGGATCTAACTTAATAACTTGATTTGAGCCCAAAACAATAAATGTTCAGGCGTCATAATAGGGGTCAAAGTTAAAAAAACTGACCGCTTTTTTTTTTTTTGCTCAACGTACACCTCCAAACACCCGGGCAACGCCGGGCTGAAATGCTAGTATAATACTAAAATGAAGATTTTAAAGAATAATATTGGAATCGAAATCAAAATTATTCAGCTTCAATGCCAATTCCCTATACTTTAAAAGACTCATGATATTCCAATTAATCGTCCAATCACTAATATAAACTATAAAAAAAAGCTAACTAATTAGTAGTTATAAATGATAAATTTTATTCACGGAAATCAACATATTGTGTATTCAATACCTGGTATCATTTTGGAATCGAAATCAAAATGTTCAGCTTCAATGTTGATTATACTTTATGAAACTCCTAATATTCTAAACAATCATCCCATCACTAATATATACAATATAAAAGCGGACTAATTAATATGCTTAGATTCCAGAAATTAAGCAATTTTTTTAATTGTGTAGTGTCATCATGATTAAGAAACTAAATGCCTTTATTAAACAAAAGTCATTGGGAACCATTGCTTTAAGGAAAGCAATTTAAATCAGTCAATGAAAACAAATAAATGCAAATCTTGAAAAATTTCTATCAGATTTGTTCATGAATAACAGAGGTAATAAATCTGAGTGTGAAAGTAAAAACGTATGCTAACAATTTTAGAAGATTTCTATTATACATTTAGTATATTCTATGTTTTAACACTATCCATTAAAGACCTTTTAAAACAACTAGAAACACCTCTCTTTCTCTAGTTCATGCTAACAATTTTAGAAAATTTCTATCATACATTTAGCATATTCTGTGTTTTAACACTATTAAAAAAAAGCTTTATATATATATATATATATATATATATATATATAAGAGGTGAATGCAGTTTGCTTGAAGCATTGTATACTAAGTAGTTAAGTGTAATATGTAGAAAGCAGTACAATGCAGAAGTGTAACAGAAAGACACAAACTGAAGCAGATGAAGAATAGTTTTATTAATATACTATAAATACATGTGTATATATTTATGTATTTCATACACACATTTTATTTATATTTGTACCGTGATTACCTGTGTCAGCTGGTTTGATGGAATATCCGTGTTCTATAATATTTCAAGAAAGATCCCTTCATCAGATATGTGTTTGACTTTGATTCAAACGTGCTTTAAAATTTTTTAGCAACATCAGATAAATATCAAATTAAATTTGCATCTGAGTGAGTCAATGATTCCAAATCAGGAGTAACAGGTGACGATCATCATATCAACATAGGAACAAGAATGTGGTTATTATTATGAATTGTATCTACTCGGCATTGCCCAGGATGTTGTTAAATTATTTTAGTTTTCAATTTTTTATTTGTTCTTATTTTTTTTTTTAACTAAGTTAGAAAACTCCTATTATATTCTTCAATTTAAAATAAGTTATCTCCCTTGATGATTCTTTTTTTAGGCAATTATCTAAAAAATATTTGATATTAGCAGTGATCTGGATTGAACTAAGTAATTTTTAAAGTAAATTTCAACGAAGTAACTTATAATTTTAATAACATGATACAACAATAACAAATAAAAATTGGGTAGTCAGGAGCAAAGTTTGATTTGGTAATCCAACAAAATAGCTTCATATTATCATTATTACTACATTTATTGGTAATCTATAAAGTTCGCAACCATGGAAGAATGCAAAAAAAAAGTCTGTTTAGGTGTTAGAAGTTTTGTTATTGTTTTTGTTTGTTTTACATAATGAGAAATCATTTCCGTTCCAAATCTAGTTATTATTATGCAGCTAAAATTGCAAAAAGCGCTTGAAAACTATCAACATTATTATGAATAAACAAACTCAAGACAAAATGGTGGCCAAATTTGACCTGTTGTTGTGCGATTTCGCTTATTCACATAACGTTGACACTTTCAAGCACGATTTTCTCAATTTCAGATGCATAATACCAACTGGATTTTTAATGGAAATGATTCATCATTTAGTAATATATAACTAAAACAGCAGCATAAAATTACGTGTAACACCTAAACAGGCTTTAACTTGATTTGATTTTGGCGGTATTAACAGTAGAACACAGACTAAATACAACAGTTCACAGTGACCAACATAGTTATGGGTAGCCATGCTAAACACCGTGAACCTGTAAACTGGAGTTCAGTTCAATGTCGGTTTTGATAGTGTGTAAGCATATCTTCAACTAGCTTCCCGCACGTCTTCATCAATCTTGGCTGCGACCTTTATGCATTATCCATTTATTATTCTATACATTATTACTACAAACTCACTTGGAGTTTTCACACAGGTCATCATCATTGATTACTCATTGATAATAAGTGGTGGTGTTCCCTGGAGTCTGAGTGATAAAAAGTCTCCCCAGATTTCTAGCCCTCTCCACCTTCTTCGATAAACCTTTTCAAATGATTTTGCGTTATTGGTAAAGTTGCTTACCATTGATTTTTCCCTGGCGACGACCATTAGTCTTATGTGAGTGCAAGAAACCTCCTCAAGGTCCAAGTATTCTCTACACCCTTAATTATTATTATTATATTCATTAATATCATTATTATTTCAGTTGTCACATTTTGTGTCTGGCTGTTGTTATTGCTGATTCTATTCTGATAGGCGGATGATAATAAATGACCATAGGTGATCAGCATCTTTTCTTTTCTCAGGCCTCCAGAACTTTCTGCAAAATTCTGGCAGGTCCCAACAAGGCAGTTTTTTTGGGTTTTTTTTTTAAGTACTCCAACATTTCAATGGATCTCAATTTTCTTAATCCACTTGTCAAATCCATTTATTACACTCCCCCAGGATTCCCATCATAATAGTTACAACTTTTACTTTCTCCAACTTCCACAATCTTTTTATCTTCTTTTTCAAGACTTGGTACTTTACGACCTTCTTTTATTTTTTCTTCCACATCCTCATTAGCTGGCACTGCTATATCAAAGAACATCGTGTCGTATCCCTTTTTTTCTAAAAAGACTAAATCTGGTTTCCTTGCTTAGAGCACATTATCATTCTTCTTCTTGGTTACAGATTATTAACAAAGTGGTTAGAGTACTGGGGAAAAATCAATTATAAAAGTGATATTCTCCTGAAGGTTGAAGGTTCAATCCCCAGTGTGGGCGACCGAAATATACATTTGCAAATTACTTAGGACCTCTATCCAGTCATGGCTGACAGAACAAGAGCACGCTACACCCGTGAAGTAAATAAAGGGTTCCGCTCGAACTTCCGTCCAAATTCCTGAGTTCGACAGAAACATTCCTGAGTTCGATAAGACACACCTGAAGAAGGTCGGAGGTTATATCAACCGAAACGTTGTGAAAATCACACTCAAGATGAGAACAGTAGTCCGATAAATAATAATACATTCTTCTTCTTCTTATTATTATTATTCAAATTAAATTTTGTTTAAAAATAATTTAAAAACTCTAATGATACAATGGTTCAATTAATAGCTTCTCGTGATAGATGGAGATGAAAAATGGTTTCCTGATGGATTTCAAAAACAGTAATAATAATAAAAAATGCTTAAAGATGAATGATGGCCAAAATTATGTGCCGAGAGATTTAAAATCTTTTCTTTTTTTTTTAATGAGACAAGAAAACAAAGACTTTTTTTTTTTTTACCCAACTTCATATTCTATAACACATTTAAAAAAAAAAAAAAAAAAACTTTTTTTTTCTTTAGTTCAGAAATACAAATAGACTTTTGAGCTTTTCAAAGCGCTACACAGAGTAAAAGAAAATTATGGACCAAAAAAAAAAAAAATAAAAAAAAATAAAAAAATAATGACATGGTTTCTGCACGCAATCATGATCCGAAACTATCTCTAAATAAGCTACTTTCATACAACTCAGAGTCTGTAAGGTCATGTGACCGTTCTGCTTATTTGACTCCAAAGAAAATTCAGCTATGACCCATATCAATTATTTTAAAGGAAAAACCATTGGGAAGTTAGTTTCAAACCATTTATTCAGCTTTACTCATTTGTAACTTTCGGGGTTGACGGCGGATAAGTGAGTAACATCACAAACCGAAAACCTGCGTGTCAAATTTACAAGGTGCCTTCAATAAGTTTCCAGAATTTTTTATTCATATCGGCATTTTTATTAACAGTAAACACATGAAACTCTAGTCCTCTTCAAAGTAATCTCTTCCAGTTGCAATGCACTTGTTATATGGTTCCAACACCTTCTGGAACGCCCCATTGGAGTCCTCTTGTGTGAGCATGTCAATGACCCTCGTCACAGCCTCTTTCATCCCCTAAACTGTCTCATAACAACAGCTTCTAAGGTTTACCTTGAGCTTAGGGAATAACCAAAAGTCACAGGGAGCAAGGTGTGGACTATAGGGAAGATGAGGTTTGGTCAAATAGTTTGTGATCTTCTCTGGGCATCTTTGGGACAGACTTTGTGCAAATCTTCAGTTCCTCACAATTGTGTGTACAGTTCCCACACTGACATCAAACTGTACACTTATTGTCTTTATAGACACATGATGGTTTTTATCGATTAAATTCTTTATTTGGCCAATCATCTCTAGTGTTCTGACTTCCTTACTTCTCCCACATCTCTCATCATCCCTCACAGACTCCCTGCCTTCCTTGAATCTCTTATACCACTGAAAAACTAATGCTCGATTCATGCAAGATGGCTCAAAAGCAGTCTGAATCATGCTATACATTTCTGTATCATTTTTTCCAAGTTTAAAACAGAATTTTATTGCATATTATACTTCTAAAGTGTCCTCACGTTCATATTGAATTTTTGAAATTCACCAGCTGTAAGAATCAGGTTTTAATAGGGTGTATTTCAATTCCTGCTGTAGCTGTTCACTTGAACCTGAAATCATAAAAAATGACCAGTCATCTCATAAGATCTATAGTAATAACATACTTAGTTTTCAAGTCTTAAATGCCTGCACTAAAAAGTATGGAAACTTATTAAAGGCACCTTGTAGTTTGTTCTATAGAACGCTTTCATCAGACCGACATCTGACCTTCTGTCTAACTTTCTGGAGAAGAGATGAATCAAATACTCTCTGGTTTCCCAAAGTGGGCTGAGGGACTCTGGAAGCCCTTTCTTAAAGAGGACCAAGTGTTGTATATGGAAAAATTAAATGACTGCAGACATTTAATTACTGATCTTTTTTACTGGAAAGAGATTTGATACATAACTCCAGGTGTAAAGAGTTTCAGGATGGTTCAAGAAAAAGTCAATAAAAAAATAAATTAACAAAAAATGCAACAATTTTTGATTGATCAAAAACAAAAAAAAAATGGTTGTAAAGACAAAAATATAGTAAAATCACGAACAGGAACAACTAATGGACAAGTATGAGTTAAAATTTTGAAATTAATGTTTTCCATATTTATTTGAGAAATTATCTTGTTAGTGCTCTGTGAAAAACCTTTGCCTTGCTCAGGGGCTCCATGGTGTCCTTAAGTTTGTGAAACCCTGACATACTCATTTGTGTAAAAAACAAAAAATTAAATATGTAACAACAGTTACATAGTAACTAATACTAAAATGCAAATGGCTATGATTCCTTACATTCTTTCCTTCTGTGCTTCATTGGCATCTGCTTTCCTCTTCATTCCCTAAAACTAACAATTTTTAGCATGAAGGTGTTAAAAGCAAAGTATTTTCAACCAATAGAAATATTTCCAAACCTAAAAAAGTAACACTTACATGTGAAAGTAATAAGTCAATGCAAAAGATTGGAAACGATAAAGAGAAGAGACAAACAGTCAAAATTATTCAGACTCCACCAGCCAATGAATAAAGGAACCAACACCACACTCTGGTCTTTGCGCTCGCTCGGGTGACAATGCGAAAGGACCCCTTGACTCACATACCAGCTTCATCTTGTATGTACACATTAATAAGAACAAATCTAATTACACTACCAAATACTCAAATATACACATATTCATACAATGAACGTTTTAATTGTAATTAAAATTCACTCAACTTCTTTGCCCAAACACATGAACTAACATGAAAGCAACTTTTTTTTTAAGTTTTTTACTAGCAAGGAGACCCAATGTTGCCTGGGACTGAATTAAGATCAACAAATATTCCACATTTTAAATACTTTTATTGTCATCGAAATTAATGAAATCATCCATTTTTCCATCAAATCAATTGATTGCTTTCGTTGGGCACTCACCACAATGCCTCAGGGGAAAGCTTCACATGTTTCCTCCCAGTGACTAAGTTCAGAATATATTGTACTCTGCATTGCACTGTAGAGAGCCTACTGCTGATGTTATAAAATTATTTTTATATAATGGCTTAAAGTAAATTTTCAAATACAAAAGTCAAGTATCATGGCTCAAGCGTGCTCTAAACAGAAACATTCATTTGAATGCTCCCTTGTCTTATTAAGGAACCTACTGTTGATTTAATACGCCAGGTCCTTTTGTTTGTGTGGTGAAAAAACTTCCCAAATGCACATGTGATGTTAGGCTGTATAAGGCTGTTACCTTCAGTCAAAATAAGACAGTTCCTTCTTATCAAGATCCGAATTCGAGTGAAACGTTATTGTTTTAACGAAGGAAAACAATGAAAGGATATTTATATGAAACAAGCAAGTATAATAAGATGGAAATAAAATGAAACATTGTTTATCGATACTTATCGGATGCATTCCAATACAAACCTAATACAAACCTATCTTAGAACACTCCCAGACACAAAGTACATTTGTGTAGAATTTTTTTTTAAATTGGTCCAGTTGTTTCGGAATCTCTAGAGAACAAACTCACAGGCACATACACACATGCACACATACACACATGCACACATACACGCACACATACATGCATAAACACATGCATACATGCACACAGATGAAGTGGCTTTTTTATAAAAGTAGAAATTCCTTACATAAAATGTTTTTCTTTTAAATGTACATATTTCTTTAATTTTTCAATTACCTAAAACATAAACAGTTTTTTTAACACTTACTAACTGGTGACCCCTTTCTATTATTTCAATGTTTCATTTTATTTCCATCTTATTATACTTGCTTGTTTCATATGAATATCCTTTCATTGTTTTCCTTCGTTAAAACAATAACGTTTCACTCGAATTCACATTAAATGTAGGTGTGTTTCTTGGCTACACACAAAGATGCTCCAAAATGGCCTCTGCTTAGGTCAGGGACCACGCCACAGTTATATGCATATGGCAGTTGTCCATCAGAGCTTTAATCTATGCTCCTCCATGCCAAACTTTCACAAATATCACTCGTCTAGCTACAGCCACTATCAACAATTTCCCTCATTCTTTATCTGTGCCTAAATCTAAACACAAGTTCCATGAACAAAGCTTCCTTCCTACAACTGCCCGGCTGTGGAACTCTGTTATGTTAGCCTGCTTTCTAGCTGACTACAACATGATCGTCTTCAAGTCTGATGTGAACAGATTCTTGCTGAGCAGTCCCCTTAAATAGTAATCCTTCTACTTAATTTCCATCACTGTATACGCACTAATCCTTATCCTCGAGTAGCCTTCGGATCTTGATAAGTGGAGAGTCCCGTGTAAAAAAAACAAAAAACTTTTTATTCTTTCTTTTTATCAGCCTGCGTTGCATGCATCGCTTGATTTATTCTATAGTTTATCGATCATCTGTTGTTGATCTTTTCTTTTTGTACAAATAATTCACTGCTTATTAAGGCCAAAAGCCAATCGAGGATAAGGATCAATGAGTTTGTCAAGTGGGCAGCGAGACAGCATCTTGAGGATTGGAGATCATGGTTGAAGATAGAAAAAAATAATTGATTCTTTAAGCGGGTGGTTTGATAAGATTTTAAGTGATGACTCCCTTGTAAAAAAAAAATTTTTTTTTTTTTAATTAATAAATAAGGGAGGAGGGGGGGGTCATAAATATCAGAAAATAGCCATCTTGAGGATTGGAGACCATGGTTGAAGATAGAAAAAAATTGATTCTCTAAGCTGGTGGTTCGACAAGGTTTTCTTAATTGATGACTGACTCCCTTGTAAAAAAATAAAAAATAAAAATAAATAAATAAGGGGGTGGGTAATAAATATCAGAAAGTAGCATATTTGTTTAGCCAGTAATGTAAACAAACATGGCTACTTTGTTCAGGTCCGATATTTACGAAACTTTAAAAAATGTCTATAATTTCTATTAAATATATATTTATATTTTTTTTTTTATTTAATGCAATAAAAATTGTTTTTTTTTTACTAATTTCCCGGTGGTATTTCCCTTTAAAATAATTCATGTTGGTAATAACAATGATAATCTAATTTTTTTTTTTTTTTCAAGAAAGCAAAAAAAAAAAAAAAAAAAGTTATCGGTGTTCATTTTGTACATGCTGTCTTTGTGACATAAAAGTGTATTTTTATTTATTTTTTATTTTTTCAATTTTATATTTTGTCAAAGACATATTTAGTAGAGCCAAGCATTTTTTTTTTTTTGTCATGCATTTCAACTGAAACAAAATACCAAATCAAATCTAGAGTAGGTAGAGAGTGGGGGTATTTTTTTCTTCTTCTCTATATTCAATTTTACTTTTTTTTTTTTTTTTTTTTTTAATTTGTGGTGGGAAAGAAGTACTAGAAAAGGAAGATCCCCCCCACCTCACACTCACACACACCTTAAGAAAAATTCTTTTGTTTCAATTAATAAATACAAAAGAAAAAAAAAATTCAGTTTGAATACCAAATAAATTTTCAAACAAACAGGAAGATAAAGGGTATTTTAAAGAACCAAAAAGAAAATGCTTCTCAAAATTGGAAATTTTTATAACCAAAAATAAAAAAAAAATGTAAAAATAAAAATATCTAAGTAGACAAAAATGACATAGTTGCATGGAATAAGTACAAAGAAAAAAAAACAAACAAAAAACAATTAAGACTAAAGAACACAAATATTCTAAAAAAAAAAAAAAAATAATTCGAAAGACGCCAAATTAAAAAAAAAAAAAAAAAAGACACGCAATGTCCCTTCAGATATCATCCTGATATAAGCACATCGGCATCTTCGTTCGTGGAGACGAACCACGTAGTTTTTGCTGGCTACCAAAAGCAGCCACCTGGTTGGAAAGGTCCATAGAGTTTCGGTCTGCCGATGCCTCAAATGTCGAACTGCTCCTGTGGGGACAGGACGCACTACGCTTAGCAGACTTCTTGCGGACAGGGTTCTCTGGCAATGAAAAGCAGGATTTGCGGATGAAGAGACGAGCATTTCCGACAGCGGGTCGAGTGGTACCAAGCTTCATCAAGTCAGTTAAATGCGATGCATAGCCTTCAGACAGGATCTGTGAGGGGAAAAACATAGATATATATAAATATATATGAGGATTAAATACAGGATATATAATAAAATGAAGTGTTTTTGAAGCAGAATGTATGAAAAAAGAAAAACGAGAAACTTGGATCAAGTAGAGAATAAGGACCTCAGAAGACGAGAGACTGAATGTAGACACAAAAACATGGATGCAAAAAGTACATGAGAACCAAAAATAAAAACGCAGCCAACAGTAAAAAATAAATATTTAATGTTTTTCTTAAATGCTTAAAAAAAAACAACAAAAAAAAAAACAAAAAAAACGACATTGAATAATCGTAGAGAATGAACTCATTTTAAAATGAGAAATTACTCAATAGACACCATATTGAAAATTTTTGTTTTAAAAAAAGGACAGCCCCCACACCCATTCTCGGAAAAAAACGCACCCAACATAAAACAATATATCCCCCCCCCCCACACACACACACACTTTTCTTTAAATCTTTCCTTAATATTTAAAATCATGGAATGAAACAAACAACTCAGGTTGTGTATGTTTGTTTACAAATGGTGTGTTGGCAGTCAACAAGTGTCAATTGGCATGCGTCTCCTCTCAGTCCCTTGGTACAAAAAATTAAATACGAGATTAAATCATCAAAGACATGAGCTTTACCAGTTTTATTCAGATCAACAAAAGTCTTCAGAAAAAGTAAAGACTTTCAAATTAAATTTAAAATCTTTTTTTACAGAAAAAACGTTTGTTCATTCAAACAAAATTGGTAAAGCTCTCATTCCTGAGGATTTATTTGTATTTTTAATATATATATATATATATATATATATATATATATAAAGTGAACGTGTCTGTAGGTGTCTGTCTGTCTGTCTGTCTGTGTGTGTACATTTCCCTACACAATAGACTCGAAATTTGATATACAGGGTACTGAGATTTGGGAAAATCTTTGTAATCGGTTTTCGGCCAAAAGTTTGGCTGTTAAGGGGTCAAAGTTCAACGATTTAACCTGTGAAAACTCTACCAAACTCCTCCGCCAATCTTGGGTCTAAACAATTGAAATTTTGTATATAGGTTCCTTGGACATGGCTCTAACTTAACTTGATTTGAGCCCAAAACAATAAATGTTAAGGGGTCATAATAGGAATCAAAGTTAAAATAATTGACCGCTTTTTTTTTTGCTCAGCATACACCTCCAAATACCTGAACAACGCCGGGCTGAAATGCTAGTATATATATAAAAGTGAACGTGTGTGTGTGTGTGTGTGTGTGTGTGTACATTTCCCTACGCAATAAATCTGTCAATTTTAAGTCTACAGACTCGAAATTTGATATACAGGGTACTGAGATTTGGGAAAATCGATGTGATCGGTTTTCGGACAGAAATTTGGCGATTAAGGGGTCAAAGTTCAACAATTTGACCTTGAAAACTCTACCAAACTCCGACAATTTTGGGTCTATGCACTTTAAATTTTAGATATAGGTTCCTTGGACATGGATCTAATTTATGTTAAGGGGTCATAATAGGGGTCAAAGTTTTAAAAAATTTGACCTCTGCGGTCTCTACCAAATTACTCAGACAATTTCTGGTCTAAACATTTGAAATTTTACATAAAGGGTATTCAGAGATAGAGCAAGCTTTTTAATCGGTTTGGGTCGAAAATTTGAGCTACCAATATATAAATCTATGTATGTATGTTTGCATGTCTGCCTAAAACTTTCGACAGAGGTGATGGATTTTCACAAGATCAGTATCGTTTTGAAGTTCAACGTGTCAGACGAGAAATATCGAAAAATTGGCTAAAAACATTAATTTCTTCACCCTCAACTGGGCACTTTTCTACAGGGAGGGGTCACCTTTTTTCGCCGATATTTTCGGAAGTCACCTCCTCTTTTCGATTGTCTAGCCTTAATTAAAACCTATGTCACTTCCAGTTTGGCAGTGGTCGTAACAGCAAAAACGTCACATTTTTTCCCCATTCTTTTTCTCCTTCGCAGCACGGGGTCAAGCCTGCCTTTCTACTACCACTTTTTTTTTTTTTTTGCTTAACACACACCTCCAAACACCCGGGCAACGCCAGGCACCCATGCTAGTATATATATATATATATATATATATTTACAGCACGTGTTTGCACAGCTGTACTCTTGTCTATTCTCCCTAGAACCTTCTAGCCTTTCCATCAATATAAGGGCAATAACTCTTACTTCCTTTATTAGAGTTATTTCCGCTTTAGCTTTTGATCATTATAGCAATAGTTAATATATAAACGGCTATATGCTTGTCTGTCTGTCTCCCTCTATATTTTCAAACTCTATCTCCTCCGAAACTAAAAGTTGCAGAGCAGGGGGCCTCAAATGATTGGATTTTTTATGGACCGTTGTTTTACAGGTCTTTAGCCGGTTAAAATTCTTTTTAAGGGGTAAAAAAATGGATAAAATTGAAAAAAAATGTAAAATATTTTGTACATTCATGTTAATTTATTTTAAATTTTAATCAGTTAATACGTGTTAAAAGCTGGTGAAGTTACCACTGTACTAAACGTCACGTTTGGTACAGTGGTAACTTCACCAGCTTTTAATGCTACTGTTTTGTTTCCGATTTCGATTCTAGCTAATGGCACCTAAATACTTTTTTTTTACTTTTGAAATCACAATTCTATAATAATATATACGAAATCTGAATAAATTAAAATATATTTAAGCGTATTTTAGGCCCAGGCAAAGCCCCTGCCAGTATATACATATATATATATGTATATATATATATATATAACTACTTACTCACATAAAATTAATACACGAAAGTATAGATTTATGCATAAACTAAGTATTTACTTCAAAAGTGCTCAATACGTAGGTAGAGCTAGTTAGTAAGTTATGAAATGTATATGGCGATTAAGCTACACTGAATATTCTGCGTTTCATCCGCTCTAGGACGCTTCAGGCATATATATATAAATGTATATGGAGGATGAAACGCAGAATATTCAGTGTAGCTTAATCGCCATCTACATTTTATAACGTACTATATATATATAAATAAAAATATATATATATATATATATATTTTTTTTTATTTATTTATTATTTTTAAAACAGTAATCTACGTACACGCGTGTTTCAAGGTCATTACTTCTCATCAGCGTAGTTAAACTGTTTCTAGGGATCGAACCTCAGACCATGTTTACCACAGTCCGGTGCCTTAACCGTTAGGCCATAATCCCTAGATTAATTATACTGTTTATTTTTATCGCTTATAAATTTAGATTTTGTTATTGTTGTTATTTTTCAAGCGATACATACGGTTAATATTGGCTCTGCAGAGCCAATATTAACCGTATGTATCGCTTGAAAAATAACAACAATAACAAAATATATATATATATATATATATATATATGCTAGACTACCCGTGATCTGTTGGGTCAATATGTTATATTACCTATGGAATGTATGAGCGTGACACTTGTGATGTAAAGAAAATAGTTTTTTTGTGACAAAACAGAAACATTTCTATGAAAGAATATTAAAATGAAAAAAGAATATAGATAGATTTCTAGGAGTCATTCTGTTTATAATTGTTTATTTTTGAAAAAAAATAAACTTACAGCCATTAAATTATAAGCGATTTGCCATGCTTATAGGTAAATGTGCACTGAACAGATACCGTAATACTTAAAGTTAAATTCAAATTTTGATAGATGTTAATTTAAACGCGAATAAAAACAATCGGGATGCTGAAAACGTACACAGTAAAACAGTATGTTTTATCGTTGCGTTTATTATTTATTTGTAATGCAAATTTAAAAAAACATATTTTCGGGGTTATTCATTTATGTTGGTAGTATAGAAGAAAATGTATGAATGTTTCTTAAGAAAGGTGTATTAAAAAATGGAGCATAAATTTTTTTAAAAATTGAAGGCGGTTGGTAAATCGTCGTTGTAAAATGCTGTTATGATTGTGAACAGGTTAAAATAGATTTATTTGTAAAAAAATTGCATTAAAATAACATAATACGGAAATGAATGATGTAGAAAAAAAAAAAAAATGCAGAAAGTATTAGCATTTGTTTATTTGGATAATTTGAATGCGAAATAAAAAACAATTGGGACGCTGAAAACGTACACAGTAAAACAATACATTTTATTGCCGCATTGATCATTTGTAATGGAAATTAAAAAAACATTTTCGGGGTTATTTATTAATGTTGGTAGTGCAGAAGAAAATGTGTGAATGTTTTTAAGAAAGGCATATTAAAAAATGGAGAATAAATTTAAATAAAAAAGGAAGGCAGTGGGTAAATCGCCATTGTAATATGGTCTTAGGGTTGTCAACGGGTTAAAGTAGATTTATTTGTAAGAAAATTATGTTAAAATAACTTAAATGTAATACGGAAATGAACGCATACGCAACCAGAAGTCGTAAACCAGATGTTGGGTTACAACACCAGTTACAAGGTCATTTGAGTTTTATAATTTATATATATATATATATATATATATATATTATTGATTGTTGCTATTTCTTCTGATGAGTTAAGGGCATAATAGATTCACTGATTGATATAATAATTAAGTGATTGATTTTGCGCTATGAAACAGATACTATCAAGAATTGTAAATGTCAACTGACTTAAAGGGATAAATTATAATGAATTTTGGAATATAGCTTTTTGTCATTTACTTACTATATAAGAAATAAAGGATGAAATTTCTAAGTTAAGTAAAACTGTATTAAATCGTCAAATCAATAAGGAAAAAAACTATTTCGGCGACACTATTTCAAAGCCTAATGCTTCTCATCAGGAGAGGACAAAACAGCCAGGTTTATATATATACACAAAAAAGCTGGCATAAAGACATTAGCTTAGAAATTAAATAAAGATACACTACATATGTATATAGAAGCAGAAACTATAGTAAAAATAGAATTAGAGAAAATAAAATAGATGGTGACATATACAAAATAATAAGATATGTAAGGAGAGGCATATAAAAAAAAATACAAAAATATACATACAAAGCTTCTAGGCTAATGTCCTTATGTCAGCTTTTTGGTGTATATAAATCTGGCTATTTTCTCCTCTTTTCAGCTTTTATTTCTTATATTAATTGCTCCACTTATCCGTGTAGAGTTTTTAGTATCTCGATTATTTATTATATAAGGTTATTTTTTATCTTCATCAATTATATATATTTGTAGTCATTGACATACAGTCTTGTTTCGTTGTATCACAACTCATCAGTGCCGCTAGACTAGCACTTCTCCCAAGTCAAGGATTTAACCTAGAACCATCGCATTGATAGTCACCAGTTCTACCGATCGACCCACGGGAGCGGTGCCCGCCAATAACCTCGCCAAATGTCTATTTTAAACAAACATTTGTCCACCATTTTTATAGTGCTCAAATCATTTATTTATAAACAAACCGCGAGCATATATATATATATATATATATATATATATATATATATATATATATATATATATAACTTAGTTGATTAGTCCAGATTAGAAAAAATAATTTAAATTAAATAAAGAAATAAAGAAATTTAAGAAATCAATGAATAATATTAGTAAAACATTAAGTGGACATAGGTAATTAGTGGTAACGTTGTATGATAATTTGTTTGAAAATTTTTTTTTTTTAATGGAGATACGAAAATAAGTAAATATATAAATCTTTAAAAAACTTTGCAAGAATGAAATGTAAGTAAAATATTTTCGCTTGTTTTCTTTTCCTTATAAGGGAAATAGTTTCCATAATGTTTTATTGTTAGAGAGTTTTTCATTTAACAAGTCTGATGAAAGGCTGTTCTTGTGAAAATTTCAAACGATATAATGTTTGAATTTATCCAAATAGTCTTGAAACAATTGTAACTAACGATGAAATACACTATTTGTTGCTATCAACCCATTCTTTGATGTCTTGGTTTTTGTTAAAACAATATATGAATGCTCAATTATGAAATATAACTTTGTAGCTTGCAGTTTAAGTCATCTCATTTTTGCTTAAAAATTATTGGTATATGAACGATTACTGAATTTTCAATTATATAAACCCAGTAAAATTCGGAATACTATAAATAAGACTATATATATATATATATATATACACGCATAAAGAGAGGGAGAGGGATTTTGGTGATTCATATCACATTTTAAATAAAGAACATAGTATTATAATTTACAGCTGTTTCAAAACAGTGTTTATTTTAACTAATTATTTTAATACAATAAAATTATAAATGCTTATTCTCTTCAAAACAAAACAATTTTTTTTCTAATCCAAAATATCGAAAGTTTTAATATATATAAATAGATATGCCTAAAAAAATTTCCAAATTCAATAACAGACCAAAATCACAGTAAAAGCTGGTTTGTTTGTTTTTTCAAATTTATCATCAACTAAAAATTCAGTTCTACATAAAGACTCCATAAAGATTAAAAAGCTCATACAACTGCCATATGCTGGTTAAAAAGATGATTAAAATCAGGGGAGATAATTACAATTGAAGGGAAATAGCCGGAGACCACAGAAACTCTAACCGAATTATGACTTTTATCCCTTTTAACAATCTCCTCTCTTCATTTTAATTTCTTTCCTTCTATTCTTAATTTTTAATTTCAATTCTAATTTAAAATATAATCTATATATCCCCCCCCCATCACTTTTCTTTTCTCTCACTCCTCCCTCTCTATCCAGCACTTCAGCTCTTGGTTTTTTTACACCCATACATAATTTAAAAGAATCTTTTCCTTCTAATTTATTTTGGCTTAGATCGTCTGACGAGATCGGCAGGATAATTTATTGTTTTGTCTTTGTGGCGTTTGTATGGTATTATAAGTTGCTGCACATGTACCCTCTTGGCATAAACACTCCTGATTAACAGGAACAAAAAAATATCAGCAAAATCTTACCTCCTCAACGCAGAAGTCCCAAGATTTTGGAGGGACTTCTACTCTACTAGCTTCTTTTCTCAAACTGATTGCCCCTGCAATTCCTTCCCTGATCCCTGTTTCCTCTTTTTTTTTTTGTTTTGGTTCCTCGCGGCAAACTCTTACATGGAAACGGGTGCTACGTTACAACCCTACGTCAATCCCTATGTTCAGATACACAAATAATTTAGTGCTTTTATTTACGCAAGGCAAAGCGTAAGTAAAATAATTAATAAAATAATAAATGCAGTTCTCACACATTTTTACAGCATATGGAAAAAAAATAATGAAAACGTGTAAGCGCGTGTGATCAATGTAAACACAATATCGGGAAATCGGAAAAATAATTCTCCTCTAGTGCCCTCCCCCTTTCCCTTGACGTAAAATACCTTCAACTAACCCGACAATCAGTTAAATTCCATCTCTTCATTGTTAAAGTCCGGAAATACCAGAGGGCTTTCGACTCTAATAGCTTTTTTACTTTTGTAAATTCCCTTCCTGCTTTCCTGACTATACCAACATGCAGAAATTTAAATGTAATGCAAACAAGGACTTTGCTTCACAACTTCCCTACTTAGGATGCCCCTATTAATCTGGTTCCTAATTCACTTCTCAGTGGCAATGTGCCTTGTTTGTGGTTAAATATTTTTTTTTTTAATGTGTTAATATATATTTTTTCATTAATACATATACGACACAATCACGTTCACACACCAGTTTTTGCCAGATCACCGAATGATAAGCCTGGCCAGTACCGGATGGATGACCATTTGAGAAGGCTAGGCACTATATGTACCCTGCCGAGTCATAGAAATATCCAAGGTGGTATCAGGGTGCGTGTTTAACTCACTGGAGGGGAGATGCACTGCCGAATCAAGACGGGAAGCAGCAGGAAACTACCGTCTTTACTTGTTTTCCCCGAGATTACCACAGCTCTACAATTTGGAGAGCCGTGGTCGCCAACGCTGTTAAAACAGTAGGGTTGATGATGATGATGATGATGATGATGATGATGATGAAATTGTTCGAACTTACCTGGGCTAATCCATGTTGTCTTTTTGAAACCTTGCCGACAATGTAAATCTGCTGCTTTGGTATCTCTAGTTCTCGGTAGATGCTAATGTCTTTTGCGGAACCATATGCCGCCTTGTAGACAATTTGAGCCTTGATGATAAATGAAAAATGAAGAAATAAATATTAATTCATTACATCTGATTATAAATAAATATATATCGCAAACAGCTTAAAATACATAGTTTTCTCACGTTTCTTAATTTTTGAGATGAGGATTGATTATTCGTATCATTTGGATTCTTTGGACTACTGTTCTCATCTTGAGTGTTATTTTCACAATGTTTCCGTCGATGTAACTTTCGACCTTCTTCAAGTGTATCTTATTGAACCCAAAAATATTTCTGCCAAACTCTGGAATCTGCACGGGATTTATATGGTTTGGTTTGGTTGTTTTGTTTTACAGCATATCAACCCTTTTCGGGTTATTTAATGCCGAATCCAGTTATTTTGGAAATAGTATTCATGTTGCATCCATTTATTTTGTAGAAGATTTTTATTCTTCAAACTCTTTGTATCTTCAATTGCTAATTTATAGTGTTTGGTTGGGTTGTTTTATAGTGGATTTTATCGTTTTTGTTCCCTGCCCTGCAGAACATGAATGAGTTTTGCAATGGGAGAGGGAAAATATTAATGTTTGGTACATTTTAAGTAAGGAAACCAGTCAAGAATTGGGGGAGATATAAAGAGAAAGGGAAAAGTGTGTTGTTGTTTTTTTGTTTGTTTGTTTTTTTTTTTTTTTTGTTTTTTTGCAGAACACGATTAAGTTTTGCAAAAAGGAAGTAGAAAAACAAAAAGCATCAATGTTAGGTACATTTCGTCTCAGGAAGCCAATATCTTCAGACAGCCTGATCTGGTAGCACCAGACGGGATTTAGAATGGAACTCTTTATTTAATGCACAGGGGTAACATGCTTTCGTTCCGTCAGTCATTTTAAACATACTTTTCTTTGTTATTTATCTCCTTCTGTCTCTCTTTGTCATATTTTCCCTTTCTGTTTTTACTTTTACGATTTTATTTTATTTTTTATATTTTATATTATATGCTATAAATCAAATTTTTCTTTTTATCGCTTTTAACAAACAATCTCCTCTCTTCATTTTAATTTCAATTCTAACTGTAAATATAATCTATATTTCTCCCCCCACCCACCCATCACTTTTCTTTTTCTTTTCTCTCACTCCTCCCTCTCCCCTCTCTATCCAGCACTTCCATTCGTAATTTAAAAGAATTTTTTTCCTTCTAATTTATTTTGGCTTAGATCGTCTGACGAGATCGGCAGGACAATTGTTTTGTCTTTGTGGCGTTTGTATGGTATTATAAGTTGCTGCACATGTACCCTCCTGACATAACCACTCCTGATTAACAGGAACAAAAAAAAATCAGCAAAGAAGTCCTGAGTAATTTGAAATTGTATTTTGTGTATCGACCACACTGAGGATTGAACCTTCAACCTCCAGAAGAGTTCAACTAAATTTAACCAAGTAATTTATCCACTACACCATGGATCTTTAATTCAAAAACTAAAACATTAAAGAGCTACGAAGATGGGAGTGGTACCAATAAAAAGAGTGACCGTTTGTGCTCCAGAATTTTTTTTTTTTTTTTTTTTTTTTTTTACATAGTCACCGCCATTCTCAATGCTCAGTTGTAAAAGTTTGGTGTACGCTTTGCCATTCTGAAATCGACAAACCCATCTCCTAACAGTACTGACATCAATTGCATCGGCTTTGTTAGCATTCAATAGTCACCGGTTAATGTTGATCGGTTCAATTTTTCTGCATGGACGAGTTCAATGATGTATCTCTACTTCTGACGTACATCCATGACAGGCATTGCTTTCTTAGAGTCTCACATTGTCAATATCTGCAACAGAGAGATGAAACTGATTGATAAGCATGGATTTGAGAAAAAAAAGGAATAAAAACCTGGGCAGAGATAGGTTAGACTGAAATTCAATTTCTAAATGCTGTCTCACCCATTCCAGAATGGGAAACTGAATATGATGATGAGGTCATGAATAGATATATTTTTTTTTTTATATATAGTAGCGTGCCACTATTGTGAGCAGCAGGCAAATCTGATGAGTTCCCAAAATCAAAACCTCAAAATGGTACACCAACTTCAAGAAACAAGTGCCAGCAGAACAACCTCCACTGCGAAACTGGTCAAACATTTTGAACAAGACTGTCTTACAAATGAGACAGAATCAGAGATCAAGCCAGCCGGGAAAATAACCCAAAAGAGTCACAAAAAATACAAGACCTTCAATTGCAAAAAAAATGGAAGAATATATTTAGTTATTGATTTTCGATACTTATTGGAGGCATTACGATGCAAAATCTATCTAAGAACACCTCCAGACACAAAGTATATTTGTGTGAAATTAATAAAAATTTCTTAGAGTAATCGACAGCATGCTAAGTAATTTCTGGATGAATTCGTGCAGGATTATATAAGTAAGAAAGACTCTATAGACTGGCCAAAAAGAGGATCGCTCCACTATGATCAAGAGAAGACGATAATGGCTATCCAAGCTGAAGACTTGTTGACCAATGCTTTTAAAAAGAATAGCATTTTCAGCAATGACGGCAGGTGTGGATTCAGCCACAGAAAAGTAGAGAGTGTGAGTCACATGACATCCAGCTGCAAGGTTCTGCTAGGGGACGGCTACTATACAATACGACACAGTGGAGTGTATAAATATATCCACTCTATCAAAAGTTGAATATCGAATATAGCAGCAAGTCCTGGGAACATATATGAGAAAGAACAGTTAAAAATAAGCCATGCACCATCTACTATGACGATGCAATTTCTACAGCTATGTGTCAAGAAAACGAAACTATTAAACCTGACGTAGTGATTATGAAACAAGAAGGAGAAGGAAGTAACCTTAGTAGAAGTTAGAGTCTCCAAGGATATTGGGCTAAACAGAGATGAGAGAGAAAAGATAAAATACGAAAGTCTTATGTACGACATGAAAAGAAACCGGAATCTTAGGAAGATCTCCATCATTCCAGTAAGTATAGGAGCAACTATACTCGTTATAAAGAATTTCAAAAACTACTTGGCAAATATACCTGGTGATCTAAGTGCAATAGAGGCACAAAACCTGCACTTAAAGAGACTGTGAGAATCTTAAAAAGATCTCTCGGTTGGTTGGTTGTTTTTTGTTTTTTATGGCATATCAACCCTTTTCAGGTTACTCAATGCCAAATCCAGTGATTTTGAAGAAAAATTTTTAATAGAATATTTTTTTTTTCAAATCAGTTTCTATTTAATAAATAGTTGAGACCCTAATAGGTACTACCACTCTGGGTCAGAGTGGACCTGGGAGCAGTGGCAATTAAGGGGTGGCTCCACACTCCCCAAAGCCCACAAGCTGGGGCCTCACCATCAGATATAGTTTAAGGTCATATCCAGGACCATCTCTCGATATGAGATAGTGGGTGAATGTCTGCCATCAGAAAGAACAAAATAAGAAAATTTTTTAAATGTATATATAAATTATCCGAAATCTGATATATAATTGCGTCATTAAAATCGCAGTATTGTTACCACATTAGTACTAGTGCACCAACCGCTAGTCTCTCCTTCTTGAACAGGATGCAAAACAGAGTCTCTAATTTAATAGACCTCACACTGTCTAACAAGCTCCAGCCTCTGTCCCATCACCGCAATGTTGCATCCCTCTGCTTGTTTTTCAAGTACTTTTATCAAATGTAATCCCACCTCTTCACTCTAGATCAGGGGATCTCCAAACTATGGCCTGCAGGCTAGATCCGGCCCACCAAAGTCTTTAATCCAGCCTGCGGAACTTTTATGAAAAACATAAAAATATTCAGAAAACATTAAAAAAAATAAAATAAAATAAAAAAATAATGAAATGTGTGAAAATAGTTTGGTTGCTTTTCTTTTTGTTCAGAAAATGATTAAAAAAAATGAGGTTTGGAAGAACCGGTTTCATTAAAAAGCAAAACTAATAAGCGAAACAGTATAAAACACGTTTAGGTCTTTTTTTATTTTATTTTGGCACATCTGCAAAGAAGGTGGGCTCTCTCTACTGTGCTAGAAAACTACTTACACCTGAAAGTATCCTGTACCTCTACAAGGCCACCATTCGCCCATGTATGGAGTACTGTTGTCACATTTGGGCTGGTGCATCTGCTACTAGTCTCTCGCTCCTGAACAGAGTTCAAAAGAGTCGCCAACCTGATAGGTTCTGAACTGTCATCTATGCTTCAGCCTCTGTCCCATCAACGAAATGTTGCATCCCTCAGTCTGTTCTACAAATACTTTAATGGTGAATGCTCTGATGAATTACAAGCACTTGTACCCTCTCTACATGAGTACCCCCGACAAACCCGACAAGCAGCTAAATCCCACCCCTTCATGGTAAAGATCCCTAAGTATAAGAAAGCCTTCTACTCCAATAGTTTTCTCCTCAGAACTGTTAGACTTTGGAACTCCCTTCCGGAATTCTGCTTTCCCAACTGTAATGACATGCAGAAGTTCAAATGTAATGTGAACAGACATCTTGCTATTCATCTCTCTTCATAATACCCATGCCACTTATGTCCCTGATAGTAGCCCCCTACTTCAAAATGGCACTGTGCCTTGTTTTTTTCAAATGTCAGTAATATGGCCTGCAGTTAAAAAAATTTGGAAACCCCCTGCTCTAGATGACTGAAAACTTTCGACCCTCACAACTTCTATCCCTGGAGTTCTTGCATTTATAGTTCCATTACCACTCTCTCTTTTGCTGACTGCACCAATGTGCTTCAATTTAAATATAATGCGGACAAACATCTTGCTACACAACTCTCCACTTAGGATATCCCTATCAATCTGACTCTTACCATAGAATTCCATTATATCTTTGTGGTAAAAAAAAAAAAAAAAAACAATTAAAAATAGATAAGTGCAGGTGGTCTTACCTCTGTCTGGTAATTTTTTAAAAAGTTGAGTTTCTGTCTGAGAGGATCTTTGGAAATGCCATCCATGAATCCGACCATTCCGTGCGGAAAATTATGCTGTGCCAACCAAGAGATGACTTTCTTGTGCTGCATATCTGGCCGTGCGGTCACGTAAAGTATAAAGTAGCCAAGGTTTTGCCAGTGACTAAAAATAAATTTAAATAATTTTTATCTCACTGCTTTGCTACACTTGCATGACAATGTTTCGATCTATAGTTATTAATAACTAAGATCTCATTAGGTAAAAATAAAACTTCTCATTTCCTTTAGATGTTCATTTTGGAAGTCTAATAATTGAGGCAAATTATACACACACACACAGTGTGTGTGTATATATATATATATATATATATATATATATATATATTTTAAAAAATATAATAGGCGGAAGTTTCTCGAGAGCTCTTTCGGCTATCATCTCGTCAGGAGAAAATCGATAGCAACCTAAATAATATTGTGTCGAAAAATAAAGAGTTCTAATAGGGAACTTATTAAATGTGCCAAAAGTGCGATGCTGGTTATGTTGGGCGAACATCCTTGCACCTTTTGACTCGTATAAACCAGCATGTTTCATCGAAGATCAGACAAGGGAGGATGGGGTCTGGTGGTCTCCCTCCTTCTGCAGCCTTGGACTCTGCTATTGGCCAGCATTTGGTTGACAACCCGTGATGTGCCGATAGATATAAAATAGATTGGTTCGAGGTGCTACATAGAGCGGACTCCAAAAACCATTTAAAGATTTTGGAGGCCGTCTCTATTGCGGTGCGTCAACCTTCTTTGTGCCGGCAAAAAGAAACATCAAACGCATTGTTTCTCTTTGGGGAACTTTGAATCTTTTCTCCCGCTTTTTTTTTTTTCTTAGTGTCCCCGTACTTTTGGCACATTTAATAAGTTCCCCATTAGAACTCTTTATTTTTTGACACAATATTATTTAGGTTGCTATCGATTTTCTCCTGACGAGATGATAGCCGAAAGAGCTCTCGAGAAACTTCCGCCTATTATATTTTTTAAAACTATATATAAATTCTGTACCTCTAAACATTTATATATATATATATATATATATATATATATATATATATACACACACACACACACACACACACACAGATATCTTATTTTATATATAAAAGGTACTTTGTCTGTGTGAGTTTGTTCCTATGGACTCGAAAATGACTGGACCAATTTTTTTAAATTTCACACAAATATACTTTATGTGTCTGGGAGTGTTCTTAGAATGCCTCCAATAAATATTGAAAATCAATAACGGAAAATATATATATATATATATATATATATGTATAATGTTACAGAGGGTCAGCATAATATCATAGATTTCAAGCCATTTGTTTAAAGGACAGATGAAAAAGGCTTATCTCTGAAAATCCATGGGTTAAGGTTCAATTTTTTATATTCCTTGGTTGAACACATGATGATCTCATGAATTTTGTAAATTCTCAAATTTTTTTTTACAATACTTTCAGGGAGACCCAATGCTATCCGGGATTGAATGAGTATCAACAAATGTTCAACACTTTAAATACTTTTATTGTTAAAATTTTCAATCAAATCAATTGATTATCTGCTCTAGTTGGGGACTCACCATGGTGTACTGGGAGGAAGTTTCACATGCCTTCCCACAATGACAGTCCGCAATACATTGTAGTTTACATTGCACTGTAGAGAACCTACTATTGATTTTATAAAATTATTTTTGAATGACTTGAATTAAAGTCCAGTATCATGGTTTTATTGTGCTTTAAACAAAAACAGTTATTTCGAACATGCCCCTGCCTTATCAAAGAACCTACTGTCCATTTTATATGTGGAGCCCTTCTGCTTGTGCGATGATAAAACTTTTCAAATGCACTTGTGATGTTAGGCTGTATAAGGCGTTAACTTTAGTCAAAATCGTTTGTTCTTTCTTTCATTGGATTTTTTCAATTATCGATATTTATCGAATACTTTTTTCAATTATCAATACTTATCAAAGGCAATCCAATAGAAAACCTATCTAAGAACACTCCTAGACACATAAAGTCTATTTGTGTGAAATTCTAAAAATTAAAAGAAATCAATAGGGAATGAACTTGCATACAAAAAAGTGCTATATATATATATATATATATATATATATATATATATTAGTAAGTTTTGTAAATATATAGGGAAATTAAGCTGCACATAATTTTCCATGTTTCATCCTCATGAGGATTCGTCACACTATTGATGGAATTGGTATTACTTCATGCTATTGGCTACAATAAATAGGTGTGTGAATAACTAAGAATATTATTGGCTGACTAGCAAATGTAGTACCACGTGGATATATAAAAACACAAAGCAACATCTATTCCATGCAGTAGCCTGACCAATCGCCATGAGGATGAAATGTGGAAAATTCTGTGTAGCTTAATTGCCATATATATTTTCAAAACTTACTACCTAGCTCTACTTAAGTATCGAACACTGTCAAAGTAAATCCCAAAATTATTTACATACAATTTTATGTAGATACATATAATAATATATATATATATATATATATATATATATATATATATATATATATATAAATAAACTGAAATTTTGAAATATATATTTTATAATACTGTAAGCCTAAAGTTCAAATAAATATTAGTATCAATCCCAACCAGATAAAGAAAGCTCAATAGATGAGATAGAGCATTAATATAAATAAAAATATGGAATTAAATTATGTAAATTAAAACATTTCCAACAAATTTCTAATTCGACAAGGAATAAAAAATGTAAAGTTTTTTCCTTAATCCATCGATTTTCAATAAATTGCTCATCTCATTACAGAAACTATTTTTAGCAAAATAACGTTTATAAGCAGCTGTAAATTTTGATATTTAGCACATAGATTGAAAAACAAAAAAGTTTGCATGAGAAATTTTAAAGTTTTGTATTTCTTGTTGAATAATAAATTTATCATAATTTAATTTCAAAATTTCATTTATATATATATATATATATATATATATATATATATATATATATATATATATATTAAGAGGTATATTTGGTAAAAAACAGGGGAAAAGTGCTCTATATGTTGGTAGAGCTAAATATCTCTATTATTTCAACCTCGGGAGTATTTGCTTAAATCATTCCGAGATGGTTTCTATAGACAGGATAAAACAATTATCCAGCCTATGTCATCAGACAGTTTAAACCAAAATAAATTGTAAGAAAAATATTTTTGATTACATATGGATATCTTACTTTGTCATATTTCCCCCTTATTTTATCTCGTTTAACAAACAACTTGTTTTTGACATTCTCAATCCAATTTCTTTCCTTCTCTTTTCAATTCTAATTATAATTTATTTAAATATACTTTTCCCTTCATCCCATCCCTTCTCCTCCTTTCTTTCTCTCTCTCCTCACCCTCTCTATCCATTTCTCCAACTCTTGATTTCTAATATCCATATGTAATCAAAAATCTTTTTCTTACAATTTATTTTGGCTTAAATTGTCTGATAACATAATAAAGATATTTAGCTCTACCAACATATAGAGCACTTTTTCCCCTGTTTTTTACCAAATATATATATAATATAATATAATATAATATAATGGATAATTTGTCTATCCCGTCTATAGAAACAATCTTGAAATGATGTAAGCAAATACTCCTGAGGTTGAAATAATAAAAACACACACATATATATATTATCTTACTATACAAATTTGCCTTTTAGCATAGATACCAAACCTTATAAAAAAAAACACAGTTTCAAAACCAAGAAATATTTATAAAAAAAATTATAAAATATAATGGACGTTGGGCAATACTGAGTTGGTTTAGCTATAATATAACAAAATAACTACATTAAAAAAAAAAATGGGCACTCACCGGACAACATCAACAGCGCCTGCCCGAACTTTTGGATCTTTACCCATGATGGACATGCTGGCAGTGAACGAACCATCGATGCTGAACACAATTGTTTCTGTTTTAGGTGGGAGGACTGAAAGGAAAAAATCCGTTGATGTGTGGTCACCTCTGTAAAATGAAAACAAAAGAAATATTTTTAAATGCACAAAGTTGAATTTTTTTTTATTTTTAAGGCGATGCCAATGCAATTTTGGTTGAATATTTGGAGGGTCTCTTTTAAGGGTTCCAATTTGGGCTGAATATTCTTGGAAATAGCAGATTTTGGGGAAACATTTTCACTGAAAATATTTTTTTAGGTTTATAATTAAACTAGTGAAGGATACCCGGCGTTGCCCAGGTGTTTGGAGGTGTGTGTGGTTTTGGGTAAATCAAAACTCCGGGGGGGGGGGGTTAGGTTGAAATAAATTTAAAAAAATGTTCTGGTAGGTAAGTATGAGGATCGAACCTGAACCCTTGAGGCAAAGTTGTAAATTAAAGTGTGAAAAAAAAATGTGCGACGTTAACCATTGTGCCACTGCGAGATGCTAATGGAAATTTAATTTTAAACTTTAATTACTTAAATTAGCAGGTGCACGTTTTAATGACTTAATGAGGTCAATTTTTGACTGCGGGGTAGCATTTCATTTTTTTTTTTTTTGCCCCAAAGACGTTGGAGGTAGGGGAAAACATTATAGGAAAAGGCCTAACCTACATGCGGCGAGCAAAAACTGTTGAATATTTATCTTCCTGAAGTCGAGCAAATTAAATAGATAGGCGAGCTCCGTTGTTAACTCTGAGATATTACGATTTACATGTGATATAAAAAGTTTTAAAAAGTTGTTAGGCGACCGACCACTTCTCTGAAGAAAGCCTTTCTTGGACATACACAAAAAGCGAACATACATTCTCGCTTTTATATATATATATAGATGTGAGAAAGAGAGTTGTTTTATGATAAACAAACAAAATAATGAATTCAAAAGCATAAATTTACAAAACGTATATCTATTATATAAATCTCACCTGTCTGTTTAAATGTATGTATGTATGTTTGCCTAAAACTTTTGACAGAAACGACATATTTTCACGAGATCAGTATCATTTTGAAGCTCGACCCTTTATTTTAGTCACATAATTTTTTAAAAATTGATAACATGCACGCTTAAGTCAGCTAAAATCAAAATTAAACATTTAGTGTTCCATCCGCATTCCCTACTGTTTGAGCTATCGACAGATAGACAAGAAAGATTTCAAATTAAACCACTTCAATCTATGAATTAACTTGCGCATGTGTAATAGAAAATATGTCAGCAAGTTGAAATAAACATTTTGCATTTCAACTTGCCGACATATTTCTGTACGCGTTATTCATCCATCCAAACAAAGATTTTACTCGTTATAAACCATCCTTGGTGTATGATTACTATTGCCTGTTAATTTCAGTGTTATGTGACCAATATTTTAAGAGTTCATCTGTACAAATATTTACAGACACACATACACACATCTAGTGCTTTATTTATATAGATGTTATTTTCTTTTTGTTGTTCAATTTTGCTGCAATACCTAAACAGAAGAAATCAACAAGATTTTATTGTCTTTTCAAATTCTTTACGTGCGTGGAACAAGTTTTCAGACTTCTAGACCGGAGAACATATTCTGTAGGCCGAAATTAATCAAAGGGAGATAACTATGTGCTTACAATTAATACCTACCTGACTACCATTTTGATTGGGTAAATTCCTTGAGTGACCCGTTTCTCTTCAGGAATGGTGAAGCTTATCTTACCATGGTTATCGGTCATTGCATTGCCAAGATGATGCCATTCTCCCGATGGGGGTGCCATCATTATGTAGACATCCACCTGAACAATAAAAAGAAAAGCATAATGTTAACATATCATTCACAAAATATATGAACAAATAAATTACAAATGTTTTTTTGTTTATTTTTTTTACACTCTCTTTCATAAGGCATATTGCCACTTGGAACGTAAAGGGCTATTATTTGGGATATGTGCCTAACAGAGGAATGTGGGGAGTTGAGCAGTGAGATGTCTGTTCACATTACATTTAAACTTCTGCAGGTGAGTACAGTCAGGAAACAGAGAGGGAATTCTAAATGTTAGCAGTCCGAGGAAAGAAATTATTAGAGTGGAAGGCTTTCCGTCATCTAAGGAACCTCAACAGTGAAGGGGTGGGATTTTGCTGCTTGTCAAAAGCATGTAAGTGCTATAAATTAATCAGAGGACATTTCATTAAAGTACTTGTTAAACCGGCACAGGGATGTGACATTGAAGCAATAGGACAGAGGTTGGGGCTCGCCCAACAGTGCAAGACTTATTAGATTTGAGACTCTTTTTGCGGTTCTGTC
The DNA here is from genome assembly GCF_053919585.1 of Euprymna scolopes. Classification (NCBI taxonomy): domain Eukaryota; kingdom Metazoa; phylum Mollusca; class Cephalopoda; order Sepiida; family Sepiolidae; genus Euprymna; species Euprymna scolopes. The sequence continues at coordinate 71,915,172 of NC_136518.1, forward strand.
TAAGAGTGAGAGATTAGTTGAGGGATGCACCAGCCCAGATTTGGTAATAATATTCTATGCATGGGCAAATCGTGGCTTTGTAAAGATATAAGATGCTCTCTGGTGTCATTTTCTAGCTTGATAGAGGGAGCCTACCTCTTTGCAGCAGCTCTGGCAATGTCCTCAATGTATTTGTTCCAATTCATGTTGCCTGTGAATGTTAGGCCGAGGAGATTGAAAGGTAGGATGTTATTTATCATGACAGTGTTTGAGAAGGTTTCTTGTAATTGTTAAAGGAAAAAATCTTAGTCTTGGTAGCATTTAAATGTTACCGTCCATTTATGGCCCGATTCCACTATGGACTTGCATGTGTGTACATCCATTTTTCCCTCATGTCAATCATAGAGCATCATCCGCAAATATATCCATTTCAGACACAATTTTATGAGGGAAGTCATTTATGAGATGCCTTCAATAAATTTCCAGACTTTTTTTGTACAGGCATTTAAAATTGTCATAGATTCTTGAAAATTCAATTTGTTATTGCGATACATCTTATGAGATGACTGACCGATTTTTATGATTTCAGGTTCAAATCAACAGCTACAGCAGGAATTGGAATACACCCCACTAAAGCCTGATTGTCATAACTGGTGAATTTCAAAAATGCAATCTGGACATGAGGGCACTTTAAAAGAACGATATGCAATAAAATTCTGTTTTAAACTTGGAAAAAAATGTCCCAGAAACACATGGAATTCTTTAGACAGCTTTTGGACCATCTTGCATGAATCAAGCATCAGTTTTTGAGTGGCATAAGAGATTCAAGGAAGGCAAGGAGCTTGTGAAGGATGATGAGGGTGTGGGAGGAGTAAAGAAGTCAGAACATCAGAGTTGATTGGCCAAATAAAGAATTTCATGGATAAGAATCGTCGGGTGTTTATAGAGACAATAAGTGCACAGTTTGATGTCAGTGTGGGAACTGTACACACAATTATTTGCAAGGAACTGAAGATGTGAATGATTTGCACAAAGTTTGTCCCAAGGGTGCTCCATCCTTGTCACAGACTATTTGAGCAAGATAGCCATCAATACAGTGCCTCACCCTCCCTATAGTCCAGACCTTACTCCCTGTGACTTTTGGTTATTCCCTAAGCCTAAGGAAAACTTTGGGGGTTGACATTATAAGACAATTGAAGAGATGAAAGAGGCTGCGACAAGAGTCATTGACATGCTCACACAAGAGGACTTCCATGGGGGCCTTCCATAAATTGTTTGAATGGTACAAGTGCATTGCAGCCGGAGGAGATTACTTCGAAGAGGACTAGAGTTTCATGTATGCACTATCAATAAAAGTGCCAAGATGAAAAAAGTTTGGAAACTTATAGAAGATAACTCGTATGAATATCGGAAATAGTAAAAGTTCAAAGATCGATCGCTGGGGTACACTTGCATTAATATCATGTTTATCAGACTGTTAAAAAATATATCAAGTTGACAGAGAATAGCACTCAGTGCTCAGACTTTTTGGCTTCTATAATGAAAATAATCTTTAATATATATTTTTTAACAGTTAAAATTTATTTCTTGGATTCTCGATTTTATAGTATAATAGGAAAAAAAGAACCTGAGCTGACTGCCATTTTCTGTCAACGTCTAAAACTTAGTGGTGGTGGTGGTATTGATGGCTGTCTTTGTTATGAATGTGGGTTATACAAATTTACAAAAAAAAAGGAAGGTAATAACTGGGAGAATCGCTACATGAAATGAAAAGTTAATTGTGAATAAAAAAAAAACAGATACTACACTACAACCTCACCTAAATAAAAAAAAAAGAGATAGTATAGTATTTCCTAGAAAGATGGTCTAATAAAATAGACCCGAGGTTATATTACTCCTTCCTCCAAAGGAGGGTGTAATACCTTTACCATAGAAAAAATATCAAATACTTTAAAAAAAATTTTTTTTTTTTTTTACATGGTAGTCACCACTTATCAAGGCCCGGAGGCCACTCAGGGATAAGGGTTATTGCATGTACAGTAATCAATGGGATAATATCAAAGTAATCATTAGTAATGGAGATTCGATAAATTGGATTACTTAAGGGGGCAGGTTCATGAGGAATTTGTTTATGTTGGACTTGAAGACATCCAAGTTGTAGTCAGGTGGGAAGTATAATTGGCATAGTTATTAGTTTGTTTTAGTAGATAAGAACATCACAGAGTTACACATTTCTTGCATCGTTTCATGCATATCTGGAGACAGTTTTTGTAGAAGATGTAGAAATTCAGAAATCAAGCTGCATTGTTTTTTCTATTTAATTTGTATAAAATAAAATACGCATCAAGTGCGCTTGATGCGTATTTTATTTTATTCAAATTAAATCAACGTTTCTATAATGGAACTCACACTCCTAACGTTAAACTCGCATTGCCAACGCACCGTTCCGACATTTCAAAATACATCCGCTGAGAGACAACACGCGGATCTTTACAGACTTTCCCTTTTTTTATTCTCCAACTTTACAACATGGCAAGAAAGAAGAAAAGAAAAGAAAGAAAACAACATACTGAGGATGGAGTTTAGCTCGAAAATATATTTAAATTATAAATTTCAAAGAAATATTTTGTTTATTTTTCTAATATTACGTTGTGATTTGGCTTTCAAGTGCACTTGATGCCTATTTTATTTAATTCTTTGAATATCTATTTTTCCAAGCCAATCATACTTATAAATCAGTGAATATGGACTTCCTGTTCCTGTTTAATATAACTGCAATTTTATTTATATTTTAACGTTTCAGTCGAAACCATTCACTGTAACCTGCGATTATTCTCTAACAATCGGCGTCGGTCTGTCTCTCCTTGTCAACCGTCCTTGCAATGGCAGAGCAGCTGCACAAGCATCAGCAGTCAAGCTTCATGTCTCGATGAATTGACCATGTCCAGCATAACAAATGGTAAGTACACTTCGTATCAGGTGAGGAGAGAACAGTAATATAGATTCAGATTGATACTAACCAGCATAAGGAATCCAAATAGTTGATTCTTGCTTGAAAGAAAACATACTGAGGATGGAGTATAGCTCTGAAATATATTTATGTTATAAATTTCAAACAAGTAAAATATTTGTTTACTTTCGTAATATTACGTTGTGATTTGGTTTTCAAGCGTACTTGATGCATATCTTATTTTATTCAAATTAAATCAACTTTTCTATAACGGAACGCACACCTTTGATGTTATTTACTTTGGGGTTTTGGTTTTTTATTTGTTTTATGGCATATCAACCTTTTTTGCTTTTTTTTTTTTAGATTGAAACATGTTACTTTGATGTAAATCTCTTCTCAATTGACAAGAATATATCATTGCCTTCGTTCAGTCTAAAAAGACAATGGATAGCCCCTGTAAAGGTATCTGCGCATGTAATTGTGAGACACAGGTAGTGTAATATCCAACCACACCTCTCCTGAATCGGCACTGCTTGAGTCCAGCGGCAAGGAGAAGTCCAGGATGACTGGAAACAATGCTGAGATGAGCGTTGACCCATACATTACTCAAATAGTCACTCATTTAGAACTGACCAGGCTCAATGATGCTTAACTTCGGTGATCAAAGGGGAACGAGTATGTCAACGTGATTATGCCATATACAAGATTATATACAGACAGACAAACATCAAAGGTTGAGATAATTAATTATTAAGAAAATAGCATTCAAACCTTCTCTCCGCAAAGGTAAGTCATGTCGAAAGGACCGTAGGTGAATTTGGCAGTAAGAATCTGGGGAGAGTCCTCTATGACAATCACATCATTGGCTCGGTGATTGGGTTGCAGGTTCTGGGAAAAAACAAAAATTACAATTATGATTATTTTTATTTTATTTTTTTTACTCCTTAAGGAAGGGGACATAATTGAATTTCTAGAACAGCAGATGGTGAAATGGATGTGTCATTTAAGTAAGAGTTGATGAAAGTCTTGTAATCTAAATTGATGAAGACCACTAGACCAATGAGTCAAATGAACTCGAACAAAGGAAGCAGGGAATAAATTAGACCGTGCTAATGAAAACATGCCATAATAGTATTCATAGAAAAGACTCGATTAAGGATACAAATGGTAATACTAATATGAAATGACCCGTCGCGTCACAAGTGTGAACCATCTGTGACCCAACGGGTCATTTCTCGGCATAAAGTCCGCTTACCCGCACTTTGATGGTGGTCCTTCGTTTTAACCATTTCTCACATGGCTGGGACGGCGAGAATTTCCGACTTGTCCCCCTGTTGATTTCTGTTTCTACACTCGAAGTAAATGACTCTTGGCGAAACACCTGGAAAAAAATTAAATTAATGCAATTAAATATATCAATCGGAAATAATTGCAAATTTGAAAAATTAAAAAGCAAAATAAAAAACCGTATGCGAAGGTAAAAAAAAGGGAAGATAAAGAAGAGAAAAGAGAGAAAAAAAAAATTGAAAACCAATCATCTGATGGTTAGAGCTGATGACTATCAACTTGTTGGTTGAAGGTTTCACACCTGGCTACGGATAAGTGTTAGTCTAGCCACACTGAAAAATTATGATAAATTGTAATAATCTGTCTGACCATATATATACATGGTTGTATCATTCTACTGCTCCAGAAAGTATCTCACCGCTGACACAATCCTTTATCTGTACAAGAGTCAAGATGGAACTGTTGTGCTTTTACAACGGAGTCACCACTTATCAAGGCCCAGAGACCACTCGAGAATAAGAGTATGGTAGTCAATGGGACAATATAGTAGTAATCATTGTTAGTGGAAATTTGGTAAATTGTATTACTTAAAAGAACTTGTTTACATTGGACTTGAAGATGACCATATTGTAGTCAGCTGGAAAGCAGAAAAACAGAAGAGAGTTCCACAGGTGTGCAGTTCTAAGAAAGCAGCTTTGTTCATGGAATTTACGTTTAGGTTTAGGCACAGATAAAGAGTGGGGGAAATTATTGATAGTGGTTTCAACTAGACAAGTGTTTTTGGGAAAGTTTGGCGATGGGGGACCATAGATTGGAGCTCCTATGGGCACTTGCCATGAAAATAACGAAAGGGCAGAGACAGGCTCGCAACGTTTTTCTATGGGAAAGAAGTTACGGGGAAGAGAAAAGAGCATCCCTTACTAGGCTGGGGCAACAATACTTCATAGTAGGACGTACTTTCTTATACAGGTAACCACATCTGGGGTGGAGCTCGTAAGAGCAGCATTTTCTGCATTGACAGAGTATAAAACCATCTTCGAAATTTAGTGGGCGGTGATCTTTTCGGCCCCCCCCCCCACTTCCTCTTTCTCACAGAAGAAATGTTGCGAGTCTGTTTCTGCTCTATCATTACTTTTATGGTAGGCGTTCGACTGAGCTCCAATCTACGGATCCTCTCCGTAAAACGTTCACAACAAATATTTGCCTAGCTGCAACAACTGTCAACAACTTCCTGCACTCTTTATCTGTGCTTAAAACTAAACAAAAATTCCATGAGCAGAGTTTCTTTCCTAAAAGTGTCTGTCTGTGAAACAATACCATGGGTCTGCTTTCCGGCTTACTATAACATGGTCGCCTTCGAATCCAATGTGAATAAATTCCTATTGAGCCATCCTCTTAGATAATTTAGCTCTACACAAGTTCCACCATTACTGATCTTGTTGTCTCCCCCACCTATTTAACACTCATCCCTTATTCAAGAGTGGCCTCCAGGCCTTTATAAGTGGTGACCTCCCAAATAATATATATATAGCATTGAGAGGATTAACTGAAATCAAGAATTAAAAACAAAAAAAAACAGAATTTTTGAGGATATCATTATCGAAAAAAAATTGTGCCAATTTTCTGATGGCAAAAACAATTTTTATTTGTTTGTTTTCGTTTAACTTAATTTTCCATGGTTCGTATTAATGAATCTATAAGTCACACCCATAAGTTTATCTAAATTTGTGAAAATATATGCACATATTATATGAAGTTTTGTGATAATTCAATCTCCACTACAAAAAAAGCAACTGTATATTTACAAATTTAAAAAGAATCAGAATCAGTAATTGCATAGGAATCGCGAATTTAGGAAAACACTGGTAATTATATCAGAATTACATGGTAGTCTATAATATAAATCTCACCTGTCTGTTTAAATGTATGTATGTATGTATGTATGTATGTCTACCTAAAACTTTTGGCAGAGACGATGGATTTTCACTAGATTAGTATCATTTTAAAGATCGACTCTTCGGATGACAAATATCCAAAAATTGGCTAAAATGATTAATTCTTTCACCCTTAACTATGTACTTTTCTGCAAGGATGGGTCGCTTTTTTCGCCGATATTTTCGAAAGTCATCCCTTCTTTTCGATTGACTAGCCTTAATTTAAACCTTTGCCACTTCCGATTTGGATGCAACGGCAAAGAAGTCACTTTTTTTTTCACATTCTTTTCCTCCTTCATAGTATGGCCTGCCTGTCTTCTACCACGTTTTTTTTTTTGTTTTTTTTTTGCTCAACACACACCTCCAAACATCCAGACAATGCCGGGCACTCAGGCTAGTTATATCAAAATTGTCAAAAATGCTGGATCATCAAATAACTTTTGTTTATCAGAATTTTATGAAAATTTTTATGATTTTATGAAAATTTTTATGATTTTATGAAAAATTTTATGATTTTATGAAAAATTTTTATGATTTTATGAAAAATTTTTATGATTTTATGAAAAATTTTTATGATTTTATGAAAAATTTTTATGATTTTATGAAAAGTTTTTATGATTTTATGAAAAGTTTTATGATTTTATGAAAATTTTTATGATTTTATGAAAATTTTTATGATTTTATGAAATTTTTTTTTTAATTTTTTGAAGTTTAAAAAAATTTTTTTTTAATGTTTTCCACATTTTAAATACTTTTATAAATTAAAAAAAAATTTCTTAGTATTTCATTTTCTTATGTTTTGTATATTTTTTTTAGCCTTTATTGCTTTTATTCCCATCATATCACTCCCTTCACCTATAAAAAATAATTTTTTTCCAATTCTAATCTCAAAATTTTTTCCATTTCTAATCTGAATGGTTTTAAAGTCCGTATTGTCTTTTTAACTTCACATTTATGTAATGCCGGCTTTTTCTCCTCTTCTGATGAGAAGCATTTAGCTTCGAAATGCCATCACCTAAAGAGGTTTCTTCCTTATTCTTCTTTCTGTAACTCTTATTGACTTGATAATGTAATAAAGTTCCTATGTAACTTTATGCTTTATCTTCTTAACTTATTATACTGCTTGCTCCTCTTAATTGGGTAGAGCTTTTTTTGGCAGTTTTGCACTTACGCCCAGTAAGTCGAAAGTAAGTTTGACAACTCTAGAAGGATTGCATCAGTATTTTATACTGTCAAATCATGATATTATGATTATTACAGTTTTAAAATATTTAAATATTTTTAAATATTAAATATTTTTTTAAATATTTTATTTATTTTAAGTTTTACACTTTCTTTTATTACGCATGGCAAATTTTCACGGTTTTAAAAAAATATTTTAAAATTTAATTTGAGGGTCACATCAGTCTTTTACACCGTCAAATCACGATATTATGAATTATTAAAGTTTTAAAATATTTTTTAAGACTCTTTCTAAAAATTGTTTCGTTTTTCTGTTAAATAAATAGTTATGAATATATAAAAATTGATATTCGTTCGTTTACTTTATTTAATCAAGTGTTTACGTCAAATCCATTTAATATAATTTTCTGAACAAAATAACACAATTTGGCAGTGTAAAATACTCATAGGAGCCTTTTAGAATTGTCGAACTTTGCCGGGCGTAAGTGCAAAACTGCCCTTTTTTTTTATCTAGATAGGTTTACCTTACCATTGAAATTTTATTTTTCGGCTTAATTTTATTAGGGTTGAACCTTCCGTGCCTATCTTGATATGCTCAATAAGGAGTTTATACTTCTTTGCCCTAAGAATATACCTCTAATGACGCCTATCTATATAGATTTAACCAATCATTAAATAAAGTTATCGTAAATGTTAGGTGAAAAGCATACCAGTAGGATGCAAAATGTAAATCTCTCAATAATCAATACCCCCTTCTATCTCCAATAATAACCACCCCGACAATATTGATTCTCTCAACCTAGGCCTTCCCATTAATTCCTACCAGCAAATGAAAAACGAGGACAGGCTAGCAGCATCTCACTACAGCTTAAAGTACATTAACTTCCCTAACTGTAATGCCCCCCCCTGATGAATTTGAAAGCACCTTTATTAATCTAAGAAAATTAAATTCAAGACAAGAAAAAAATATATTAACACTGCTGTAAATAAAATTAATAATTTCACAAAAAAAGTAAACACCTCACCTAATATATGTTTGTACAACCGGATTATCATGCATAGCAATTCCTTATACACAAGGAACTTAACAAATCCTATAAAATACCACCCCAAACTCGATCGACCACATTAATAATGAGGCAAAATCTTTACTTAAATCTGTGAACTCACTTAATCATACTAAAATTTTAACTCCAGCCACCCCTAGATTTTCCCTAAAAGACCATAAATAAACTTTTCTGTAAACCAATCCATTAGACTAATATGTGCATCGAAATCTGACTTAAGAAAAATCAGCAACAAAATTTCTGGATAGAATTATTCCTAATTTGGAAAAAAAAAAATTCATTTTCCTGTAATGAGCATGTATGGAAGCACTCAAAAATTGTACGCCAATGCCTAATTTAAGTCTACCTACATCAAAAATGAATTCGCTCAAAGGCTCTAAAAAAGCCAATAACAGTCATTCGGCGAGTAACTGCCAAGGTTGCTCTGATAACGTGTTGTGTTGAGTCATTGCATTTGGGATTGTGTCGAATCATCGGAGGTGTCTAGGTTCGCATTGACGGTGTTGTTTAGGATCGTGTCAAATCGTTGGAGGTGTTTGGGTTTGAATCAACAGAGTTGTTCGCGATTGTCATGCCAAATCGTCAGAGGTGTTCAGGTTCAAATCACCAGAGTTGTTCAGGATCATGTCATGTTGAGTCAATGGAAGTGTTCGGATTTGAATCGACGGAGGTGTTCAGGATTGTGTCGCGTTGAATCATTTGAGGTTTTTAGGATCATATTATGTCGTGTCGAATTGTTGGAGGTGTTTGGGTTCAAATCAACGGAGTTGTTCGGGATTGTGTCATGTTGAATCGTCAGAGGTGTTTGGGTTTGCATCAACAGTGTGTTTCGGATCATGTTGTATTGAATCAACAGAGGTGTTTGGGTTCAAATTGATAGAGTTGTTCAGAATTGTGTCAGGTTACATGGACAAAATTGTTTAGGACTGTCCCCTCTTTCTCGTGAAGCAACATCCCACTCTGTAAATGTAATTGCTTTTCTAACCCTAACCCTTAATCATAAATTCTGTTTAAGCTCTATCACATTTGATATTGATAACTATTACAAATCTATTTCCCCTAGCCTCCTTACCAAGACCCTAATTTTAGCCAAAAATAATTCAGACTTAACTGACTTGAAATTCTACTTGCCTGAAAATTTCTTCTCACATTTGACAAACTTTAGACCAGAAAAGATACCTCAGACAAAAAATAACTTATGGTTCAATCCTCCTTATAACAATAATATTTAAAACAATATCAACGCTCTGATCCCCATCTAGCAACAATTGTGATGGATGGCTCTCGTCTGGGTGAGGCCCCGTGTTTTGACAAGCTTCTGGGTTTGACCTTTACTCCTGATCTGAAATGGAACACGTACATCAAGTCTGTTGCCATGGTCGCTGGAAAGATGATGGGATCCTTCTACCGCTTCAGAAGATATCTCACTACTGATGCAATTCTCTATCTATATAAAAGCCAAGTACGTCCAAGGATGGAATACTGTTGCCATATCTGGGCAGGAGCTGCTAAAAACAGCCTATCCTGCCTTGACAGAGTACAAAATAGACCGTGGCTTAGTGGGGGATGCCCTTTTCTCTACCCTGCAACCTCTCTCCCACAGAAGAGACGTTGCAAGCCTATCCTTGTTTTATCGTTATTTCCATGGCAGGTGGTCATCTGAACTCCAATCTCTGGTCCCCCCTCGCCAATCTTTCACGAAAAACACCCGTCTAGCTGAATCCACTGTTAAAAATTTCCCCCACTCTATATCTGTGCCTAAATCAAAACGCGGATTCCATGAACAAAGCTTCTTTCTTAGAACTGCACGCCTGTGGAACTCTGTTCCGTCTGCCTGCTTCCCACCGGACTACAACTTGGATGTCTTCAAGTCCAATGTTAATAAATTCCTAATGAACCGCCCCCTTAAGTAAACACTTCATCAAATCTCCACACTAACGTAATATACTTGCAATAACCCTTATCCCTGAGTGGCTTCCGGGCCTTGATAAGTGGTGATCACCGTGTAAAAAAAAAAAAAAAAATATCCCTAAAGAATTTTAAATTTTAGAAAATTATTTTAAACACCCCCATAAATATAATTCTATCCTGAATAAAACTACAGCAAAATCTTTCTCCACTAGGTCTAATTTAGTTCAAAATATCATTAATTCAAATAATAGAAAAATTAAAGATGTGTAATCTGATAATTTATTCTATACCAACTCTCCTAAATGCAATTGCCAAATCTCCTGCAAATACCCCTCGATAATGATTGCATACATCTACATCCTAAAAACATCTGCATCCTGAAAACATCTGCATCCTACACCCCTGGCTTAAAAAGTTGTCAACTCTGCCTCTCAGAGTCAGCTCCAATAAAAGTTTATTCTAAAAAAAAAAAAAATAAAAATATGACTTTTCATTCTGAAATAGAATGATTACTTTTTAATGGTGTTGTTTAATTGGTATATAGCGGTTGCAACTTGAAAAATTATGAAGCAAGTTAGGTTTATGGATTTTTATGGTATTGCATAGGTTTTCAGGTTTATAATTACCAATTATTTGGAGGGGAGTTATCATTATCATTTACAGCATTATTGGTTTTAATAATCTTGTTTGTGGCTTTAGTTGACTAGAGAAGTATTTGTAAAGTTTAATTTTACCTTGAAAGAAGTCTTACCTGTCTGAGAATGAACGAGACCACATCAGTCGATTCCCAGAAACTGGAATGGAACAGTTGTGGAAGGGCATTCGTTGGAAAGGAGTGCAGAACCTCTGGGCAGTAAAGGACATAGTCCAGGCGTTTGTTGCCCCACCACCGATTGGTTACTGGAAAAAAAAAAAAAGGAAAAAAAGAAGCATTCAAGCAACAATAATTCACACAAAAACTAATTTAAAAAGCAATTAGTTTGATAAAAAAATCTTTCTTAACTCATTTAGGCAAGTAATTTTTTTATGATTTCCAGGGATCTGCCCCACCACATATATATAAATGAAATTCATTTATACAAACATTGAAGGCTACATATGTGCATACATGTTTCTGTAATCACCCGCATTGGTGGATTACGTCTTCAGGCCAAGAATTATCGTTGAGAACACTTTCTCGACGATAATTCTTGGCCTGAAGACGTAATCCCCCAACGCGGGTGATTACAGAAACATGTATGCACATATGTAGCCATCAATGTTTGTATAAATAAATTTCATATACCTGCTCTGTTTACTCATTGAGCACTCTTTGGTAGACACATGTTTCATTGGATGTACTTCTAGGAATCTAAACACTACTGGCTAAATATATATATACTTAGTTATATTTTTGGAAAAAAGGATTCCAGCAGAGTGCTCTATTATAAGGAAAAAATTCTGCAAATAAGAGCGTATTATTTATATTTTTATTTTCAGAAAGTTTACATGAGATAAGTTATCAGTACCGTCGGTTTCAAACCTGATATTAAGGGACTGTTTTTGATACCCATATCAAGTTCTCTTCAGCCGATACTCATCTGTTTTATAACCGGAATTGAAAACATGCACAGACATTAAAGATTTTGGGAAAATATCGTTTGGTTGGTGAATTCATGACCCAGGAAAAAGCTGTTTAAATGTGCCGAGTGAATGCTTAAAATGTTGTACACACAGAAGGAGAACAATCCTTATAAACTAGGAAAGTAAAAAAGACAAAGCATGAGTTCCAAAAACATTGTTAATTTTAATATTATTATTATTTTATATTTTTATTTTTATTTTTTATATATATCTTATTTTTAAATTATTATATCGAATAAACTTTTCTGTAAACCAATCCATTAGACTATCATGCATAGCAATCCCTTATACACAAGGAACTTAACAAATCCTATAAAATACCACCCCAAACTCGATCGACCACATTAATAATGAGGCAAAATCTTTACTTAAATCTGTGAACTCACTTAATCATACTAAAATTTTAACTCCAGCCACCCCTAGATTTTCCCTAAAAGACCATAAATAAACTTTTCTGTAAACCAATCCATTAGACTAATATGCGCATCGAAATCTGACTTAAGAAAAATCAGCAACAAAATTTCTGGATAGAATTATTCCTAATTTGGAAAAAAAAAAATTCATTTTCCTGTAATGAGCATGTATGGAAGCACTCAAAAATTGTACGCCAAACCTAGCCTAGGTTTCTTTAGGCTAGCTAAGCATCCTCCCCCCCAAAAAAAAACAAAGACTACATTTAAATTTTAAACATAAATTTTAATTGATTTAAAAATTTTAATTTAACTTTAAATTTACATTTGGAGTTAATAGTAAATTAAATTTAATTTGGATTTTAAATTTAATAAATTTGTCCTATCTGATATATAGGTTTTTAGAGTAAAATCTTGGTGCTAATGCGGAGAGTGGTCCGCGCTATTTTTTAAATCGTATTTCCATGTTTAATTAAAGTTTTATATGTTTTTTTATTCAATTGTAAGGTTAAAGTACAGAATAGGTACAAAACACCCTCCCCTCCCCATGTTAAGAAAGGCTTTTTAAATAATAATGTTATTATTTCAGCACGGCTCACTCTCTGCATGAGTACCAAAATCTCAAATATAATTAAAATTTATATATGATAGGTTTCTTCAGGCTATTTAAATGAAATTTACACTTGACCCATATTAAATAAGATATTAAATAAGGTGGATGAAGGAAAATATAAGCATGTATTATATAGTATACAAACTTAAATAATAATAATTATCAATTCGAATTAGCCTTCAAGCCTTTACAAAGTTAGCTCCCTTAGACTAGTAAGAAATTGTGTTAAGATAAGAATAATTCCGTCTAAGACTTGAAAAAAATTTTTAAATGAATAGTTTTAAAATTAATAGTTAAAAAAAAACGCATATTTTTCATAGGTGACGCGATAAATAATTCAAACATATTAGAATAGATTATAACAGAAAAATTTTTTAGTATATACAATTTCTCATTTTTTTATATCCTCTTTTTTTGTTTTCTTTAGCGTCCAAAATATCAAACGGACAGTTTTTTAAATTTTATTATTTGAATTTTAATCTTGTTTAAAAAAAAATAAACGATATTTGCACTAGATCTTATAATGGATGTGTATGTTTGCAATTCCAGTTCTAAAACATATCAAACTCTTTTCAGCCGATACTCATCTGTTTTATAACCAGAATTACAACTGTTATATAACCATAATCTGTTTTATAACCAGAATACACATACATTACAAAAATATAATTTCGAAGAATATAATTAAAATTTATATATGATAGGTTTCTTCAGGCTATTTAAATGAAATTAACACTTGACCAATTTAAATAAGGCGGATGAAGGAAAATATAAGCATGTGTTGTATAGTACATATAGAAGAACAATAAACTTAAATAATAATAATTATCCATTTGAATTAGCCTATTTGCTAAACGTAAAAATACACTTATTGATTTTAGTTTCACTAGTATTTTAAAATCAATAAATATTTATCATGTTATCATTTTCACCAGCAATGGAAGGTTTTGCTTTAAACAAAATCAAGTAAAAAACAAAAAACAATTAAAAGAAATTTTTCGATTCCGATACCGATTCGGATATCCTCAAATGTTCCGATTTTTCCGATTCCTGATTAATCGTCCCAACACTAATATAAACAACCAAAATATATTTAAACCAAAAACATTGAAATAAGTGGATGTTGTGCAGAGATGGTATCATAAAATTTGAAAAACGTATTTCATGTCAAAGGAATTACTTCAGATAAGAATCTAAGCGAACGCTTCTACAACCGATCATTCAGTTAATGAAGGAGAAATCCTTCTAGACTGAAGCAATATTTTATTTTTGTCCCAATCCAGAGTGTTTCTTTTTGAGGAACTGAATATTGCCGCATTTGTGTAGTATAATGGGATTTCAAGTAAATGCATTTCAAGTAAAAACACTATAACATACTTAAGTGTCATGTCGAAATTAGTAACAATTCCAAAAATTATGAAAACTGATGGACTAGAAAAATAATTACAAGTAAAAATAAAATCATCAAATTTATAAAATGTTATCATATTTGTTAATGTTTAAGAGTTCTTAATATCCAGGGGAGGTAACCACAGACCATGATTTTGACAAAATAATTTTAGTCCATCATTTCAAAATAGAAAATGGTGGACTGCTAATATCTACTTTTTTTTCTTTTTTTGTAAAAGACAATTCTTACAGATATTCTATTTTATAATTCTTATAATTTTTTACTAATTTCAACATAAGTATTTAATAGTTTGTTTTTTTTTTTTTTTACCTAAAATACATTTATTTGAAAGGTGCTAATTCAGATTGGCACTGACAGTGATAAACAAAAATGAAAAAAAAAAAAAAAAAGCTTTCATATTGTACCTACTTGTCACTGAAGGAAGTTTGTATATTCCAAAAATCACAAAAATTAATCAAGTAGTTTTTTTTTGTTTTTTACAAAAACAAATTTGCCATATTTTAACCGATAAGTAACAGACGAGGCGATATTTCGCTAGAGAAAATAAGGGGAGGTAATCAGTGGTTATTTAGACAGTTTTCATGTGCATTAAGGCTGTCTGCCTATGTCCACCGTTTCATTGATTTAATTTTTTTCACTCTCATCGCAATAGAGTAAAATTTGATTTTCTTTAATAAAATTTTTTTTTTTTTTTTTAAATACTTGATCAAATTACATGATTTTTAGAATTTTTCATCTTTGTCCCAAAACTAGTACATACATCGTACAGGCATTTCTGTATTTTCTTTAATTTTAAATGCCGCCGTAAGTGGCAATCTGAATAAGCACCATTTGAAGTCCAATTATACTGCACAAGAACAGATTTTTCCTTCATTAAAAAACTGACCTTATGTCTAACTCTGCCCTCGTGGGGAGGCAAGTAAATAGGACCACCATGTCATGCCGACAACCGTTTTATGACTTGGAACACCTAAAAACCTGAATCTTTAATTACTGAAATCTTGGCGTTTATGGAGTTCGAGACGATTATCTAAGGGAGATAACTAACTAGCATTGATGCTAGTTATCTCCCTTACATCATCGTTTTGAATTCCATAAGAGTTGAATTCTTATTTCTCGCGATATCCGTTCTCGCATAACTTGACACTCTTAATAAAATCGTGTGTTTAATCATTAGGCATTGCCAAACGAATGTGAAAAAAAATAAACACGATTCCGTGACGTCAGATTTGTGTTAACTATACGAACTATGGAAAAGCAGAAGCAACTTAATGATTTTTTTAAATCTTTTTTTAATCTTCTTCAAACTGCAATTAATAGTTAATCTTTGTTATAATTTTGTTAGGTTGTAAGAGTTACATAGTTTAATGATTAATAATATTATAAACATTTGTATATTAAATATGAAATACGGTTTTATGAGTGTTTATTTTGGGTAACTGCCGGCTTCCATATTTTGTTCGGTAAAAAGAGACAAACAAAATAGGGGGGACTACAAAATGTTTAATATTTGTGCAATAATATATTTTCAAATCCGTTTTAATCTGCCGATAAAATAGCTGACATGTTTATATTAAAACTTAATATTTTAAAAAAAATTTAAACATAATTAATTAAAAATCTATGTTGTAACGGAACATTTTGAAATAATGAAATTTTAATCGTTTTAATCTTTTAAAAATTAATTAATCTTTAGGCAGTTTCTTTTTCTTGGAAATTCAACTGATTATAGTATATATTAATTCGAAAAAACGCTATTTAAAAAAAAAAAACATAATATCAAATTTATGTTATTTTTTTAATTGCAACTTCAAGGTAAGCTTTTGTTCAATACATGTATTTAATTTTTTAAAAAATAAATATATTTTACTTATTTGAACTCTTATGTTTCATAATAAATAGAAATTTCGATAGATTTAAATATATTTTGTTCAACTTTCGAAAAAAATAAATATGGGGAGGGGGACATGAACTAAAAAAAATATTTCCCCTCGTATATTTTACGGAAACTGCATTTTATATATAATTTCATTCTAAAATGGATAAGTACTGAAAATTTCACGAAAATCTGACCACTAGTTGATTTTTGGTAGATTTATTAAACACGGGTATGTTTTCATGTTCCAAATGCTTACTACACGGGAACGTTATTTTAAAGCGTCAATTATGTAAACACGATTTTTGTCTCATAATTTCATTATTTTCATACGATGAAAAAAAATTTTTTTTAATTATTACTAGTTTATTTTGCCCTTCTTTTAAATGGTACAAAAGTTATATTGATAATATTAATTTATAATAAAGTTACATCGTTTTACATGGGGGGGGGTAATTCTATGGTGACTTTTGGAGGTGCCTATTAATCATTGAGTTCTTTGACCTGCACCACAGAAATCAACACACACATTCTCTTCAATGTTTTTTGTTATTGTTTTTAATATTTGTTGATTTTTGTTTGTTTATTATGAAAAAAATATGAATTTCTTACATTTAATTTTATTAATAAATACTTAATATAAGAACTCCCTTTTTTCTTTTTTCAAATAAAAAATCTGCAAATAAAAGTGTTACATGATAAAAGGGCTGTCCCCTTTTTCATGTAAGCAAAAAAAAATAGGGAATTAGTTAAATGTAAATATGAAATAGGATAGTCAAGGATTTGAACTTGCGAAGCTAGATTTGGAATTCAAAATTCCAATCATAAGTTAAAATAAATACAGAATGTTATTGAAATAAAGAATGTGGAATTGCAATTGTTTAGCTTACATATCTATCTATCTATCTATCTATATATATATATATATATATATATATATATATATCAATATTTATAGAAACACTCCCGTTCATACAGAACTGTCTCTCTCTCTTTATATATACCTGTTTATGTCTCCAATATGCTATCTCTTACAACATGAACATCTTAAGACATATGAACACTCCTAAGACTGTCTCTATCACTCTAAGACTCTAATCTCTCACTAAGACTCTCACAAATATGAACAAACAACAAATAACATCAGTCCTCTTCTAATAAGAATTACATAACATATACGAATATGTGGGGCCGTATTTAATACCTTCTAATAATAACACCCAGTATATAACAAAAGTTATGTTTTGTTTGTATTGTTTTCGTTACTCAAACAATTATTCGCATCTTGGGTTTTATTGAAACCTACGACCTTCCTTGAGTATTAAAGCCATATTTCCTTTTCTTTACTAAGTAGATTACGATCGGAACGTTGTGCAAATAGTACTGTTGAGGTGGTGCAAATTAGGAATAATGAATTGAATTGAGAAGGAGACGAACTATGTGTTAAATTGAATTAAACAAACTAGGATTTATTTCGTGAAGAAACAAGTGAAAGAAAAGGGTACAACACGTGTTCATGTCCGCGTTCGTCTCTCGCTGTTTACTGGTGAGAAGGAGAAAGTCTATTGTAGTATAGAGAGAGAGAAAAAAAGAAAGTCAATCCAGTTTAGTATGTGTCTCTCGCTGTTAGCTGGTGAGGAGGAAAGTCTATTGTAGTATAGAGAGAGAATGAGAAAAAGTCAATCCAGGCCATGGAGAGAGAAAGTATATAAAGTGTACATACTGTCTGTCAGCTCGTGCCCCATACATAGTAGCAGGGGACGTGACGTGCACCGGCGCAATGGAGGCGGCTGGTTAGCCGAATCTCTCAGCTCGAGAGCTGGTCCAAAAAAGGGGCTGGAAACAGCTTGTCTCTTGCTTTTATAATTGTTTCCGGTGGTCTTTTGCGCATGTGTGGATTTCCTTTGAAAGGGGAAGTGACATTGTCCATCTGTGTGTACATGTGCGTACGTTAGCATGTGCGTGTATGGACATGTGCATGTATGTTTGTGTGCGTGTATGTATATGACAAGTAATATAGCTTGAGATGTGAATGCGTGTTTTTGTGTGAGACTAGGAAAGGCTCCCACAGTGCCCAAGACAATAATAATTGTCCGATTAATCAAAACAATACAAAAATTCACATCTCATCTCAAAGATTCAGAATTGCATTCTAAATGTTTTGTTTATATTCAAACCGAATTTTTTTTTTTTTTTTTTTTAATCGGTATCAAGACAAAAATAAATATGGCCTTTTGATCATTTCCAATTTTGGGGTGATTTAATATTTCTGTTTCATATTGAAGCGTTTGGGTGTTTGCGCATTATAATTGGCTATCTAAAAATTCCAAAAATGAAAAATGATTGAAAAGAAAATTTTCTTGAACTAGATTTTACAAAAAAAAAAAAGAAAAGAAAAAGAAAAAAGACATTTTTAATCTCAATCCATCATTTTGTTAATTTTAAAAAAATAGCAAAAGTAAAAACAAGGGAGATTCAGAATTAGTCGCAATAATCTAAACTGTTAAAACTGCAGTGTTCGATAAATTTTATTTTTTGGCGCTTTTACAATCGTCGTATAAGGGAGATAACTATTTTACTAATAGAATTAATTGAATTTTGGGGGTTTTGTTTTACAATCCAGAAATTCAAAAAAGTGTTTGAAAAAAAAAAAAAAAAAAAAAAAAAAATGAAATACATAAATAAATTTTATCAAAAGCAAGTTACTCTTCTACCTACATGAAAAAAGTTTTTAATGGTTTTTCTCACTTTAAAACGTTTAATCGGTTCAAAGACATAGTATACCGAGTTTTGTAAGAACAAGAAAAGTGGCTGCAAGTTGGCTCCTAAAATTCAAAGTTTTGAAAATGAGTTAGAACTAAAAAATACTGTGAAAATCCCACCCAATATATGTTACCGTATTGGGTGGGTTTCTAATATTATTTTGTATAATTTTTTAGTTTTAACTCATTTTCAAAACTTTGAATTTTAGGAGCCGATTCGCTGCCATTTTTCTTGTTCTCACGTAACTCGAGACACTATGTTTTTCGAACCGATTAAATGTTTTAAAGTGAGTAAGTTTTCCAGTTAGGTAGAAGAGTAACTTATCTTGCCTTTGATAACATTTATTTGTTATGTATTTGAATTTTTTACCACTTTTTCAGATCTCTGTGTATTGTAAAACAAACAATTTTTCTCACAATAATTTAAGATGCTAAAACATTTAATATTACAAAATAACAATAAAAAAGAAAGAAAAAATGATGCTAATTAAAAAGGAACTGTTATTTTTTTTACTACTTTTTCTATTAAGAAAGCATAACTTCGAGAAAATGTAAGGATATATATATATATATATATATATATATATACAAGTTTTTCTTATAATTAATCAGAAGTGGCTTTTCCAGGGCAATTTTTGTCATGTACATGATTTTTGTAATTACTCGGGTGTTTTATTTAATAAAGATTACAATAATGTCGCATTTTACATATTTTATTTAATAGCATCCTAAATTGTTTTGTTTAATAGTGTCCCAAATTGTTTTGTTTAATAGTGTCCCAAATTGTTTTGTTTAATAGTGTCCCAAATTGTTTTGTTTAATAGTGTCCCAAATTGTTTTGTTTAATAGTGCCCCAAATTGTTTTGTTTAATAGTGTCCCAAATTGTTTTGTTTAATAGTGTCCCAAATTGTTTTGTTTAATAGCGTCCCAAATTGTCGAATAAAAAACTGAATGGATCTGTTTGTACAGGTTTCCAATGTCCAATTTTCAAGGACTTTTCAAAATTTTCCAAGGCCTTCTCCAGACAAAATTCAAGTTTTCAAAACAAAATTTGGTGTTTTGCTTTACAATCCACAGCGATTCGAAAAAGTGGTAAAAAAATCAAATACATATCAAATAAATGTTACCATGGCCAATAAAAATTACTTTGCAACTTACCTGCATCATTTTCTGGTGTTTTTAAATAATTTTAAATGCTTTTAATTTAATTTTAACGGTTTTTAATTTCCAACCAAGATTGCTGCTGTCTTGTTCTTGGTGGGTGGGTGGGGGGGGGCCTAATTTTAAAACACATCATTGGAGGAGGGGGAGATTCAACATTGAAGAGTTCCGTCCAAGGAAAGTATTTTTTTAGGGGGAGGGGTGATTTTATTTATGGCGGCCGCCACTACTCCTTCCATTATTGTGTCCCCACCCCCTCAAAAATTAAATCATAAATGAAAACAAAAATAGACAGAGATTTGAATCTTTATAACAAAATTACCCAAAGCAGTTTTGTCACAAAGGGGCGTAACACAATATTACGATGCAACTTCAGACCAATGTATTCCGATTTTATTTTCAACTAGCGAGGGTACCCGACGTTGCCCGGGTGTTTTTGGGTGTGTGTGTGGTCGGGCGGGGTGGGGGCTGTTAATGAAAACCTAAGAATAAGCAAAGTAAAAAAAACAGAAAAACGAACGTTGAAAAAATCTGAAAAACATGTGAAAAATGGCTTAAATAGCCCTGCTTCAATATTAAAATTTAAAAAAAATCAACAAAAAAAAAAGACCTCTCACACCACGATTCGAACCCAAAACATTTAGATAATGAGGCTGCGCTCTAAGTAACTGAGCTAAGACGACGTTGCTGAAATCGTGTCGCTTTTTCAAATATTTAAAGTAAATCAGGTTATGACGTCATATGATGCATGCGTAGAAGCGAAGTCGTCATGAGAGGACGGTTTTTGCTGCTCAACACAAGATGTAATTACGTATTAGTGTTTTACTCCAAATGAATTTCTCTGATATGAAATTGTAATGCAATAAGCATCAGTTTCAAACAAACTTAATTTTTTTTTTTTTTTATAGAGTTATGTCCCTTTTAGTAAACAGAAAATGTAGCAGGAATTGTGTTTGTGGTTTGAAACAAAGGAAAATTAGAAATTACTTTCCTCATTGTGAGAAGACATGGCACTGATGATTAAGGTCAGGAGAAGATAACTTGGCTCAAGTCAGGGGGATGCAGGGGGGGTTCTAGGAGTACCCAAGTACTTGCCCCTTTTATTCTTGTTTTAAAAGTGCCCTTTTCAAAGCAATGTATTATAGGTCTGTGCCCCACCGAGAGAGTGTTTATAACTATATATTTGCGATTTTTTTTTTTATCACTTCACCATTTGCCCTGAAAAAGCACTCTGCGTTGGCTCAAGTTACTTGAAATTCAAATATATTTTTGATGTGCTTTTTTTTTTTTTATTTCCTAGATATTATAACTAATTGGAATATTTATTTCAGATATAAAATATGAGTTTATGTTTCTGAATTTTTGAGATGAGGATTAATAATTTGAATTATTCTAATTACTGTTCTCATCTAAGTGTTTTTCTTTCACACAATGTTTTGGGCAATGTAATCGCTAACCTTTTTCAGGTATCTCTTCTCAAACGCTGCAATCTTTTATGTCAGGAATCTGCACAGAAAACTTCAAACGGATCCCTTTATTTAATCCACAAAGGTAGCATGCTCTCATTCCGTCAGCCATGACTGAATAGAAGTCCTAACTAATTTGCAGTTGTTTTCTGGGTATCAATGCTCAGCTGTCTGACCAGTTAAGCTCAAACTAAATTCAGTGAAATAGAAGCATAGAAAGTTGGTTTATAAAAAAGCTGGGATAATCCATTATGCTTAGATGGGCAAGTCCATTCTCTAGGCTCTGATTGGTTGCTATGAATGGATAATCTATTATACAAATATGTTGTATAATAGTCTGCCTATAAATGGACTGGCAGTTGTGGCTAGTGCAATATGTAAAATTAGAAATTGTAGCGCATTGTTTTTAGATTAGAAGTAATTATTAGGGCTATGACAACAGCATATTCTTTTCATTGTTTTGACTCTTAAGTATATATCCAACACAGTTAATTAATCGAGAACCACAGCAGACATCCTAACTGTGATCTCTGAACGTATATACCATTCACTGGACAAAGCGGGGGAGGGCAGAGCGGTAGCTCTAGATATATCTAAGGCTTTTAACAGGGTATGGCATGAGGGTCTCCTCAGTAAAATCAGATCATACGGTATCACTGGTAGAATACTTAACATAATTAAATCCTTCTTAGATAAGAGAAAAATCCAGGTTGTCCTCGACGGTCGTACATCTAAACAATATGATATAAATGCGGGGGTGCCCCAGGGTTCTATCCTTGGACCTCTATTGTTCCTGATATTCATAAATGACCTCCCCGACAACATTGCCTCTGAGATGGGTATATATGCTGATGACACTACACTCTATGGCAGACACGACAGGAAGACGAATGAACACATTTCTAAAGAAATGGCAGAAACACTAGAGGAAGACCTCCAATCTGTAGTGGAATGGGGACAAAAGTGGTTGGTCGCGTTCAATGCTGCCAAGACTAAACTAGTTTCATTCAATAATTACAAGAAACCCTCTCTACCACCCATAGCAATGGCCAACGACTCTTTATCTGAGAGTCCATCTTTCAAACTCCTTGGCCTAACGTTCACAGGAAACATGAGTTGGAACAATTACATTGAAGGCATTGCCAGGGCCGCTGCAAGAAAGGTAGGCTCTCTCTACCGTGCTAGAAAACTACTAACACCCGAAAGTATCCTGTACCTCTATAAGGCCACCATTCGCCCATGTATGGAGTATTGCTGCCACATCTGGGCTGGTGCATCTGCTACTAGTCTCTCGCTCCTTGACAAGGTTCAAAAGAGAGTCGCAAACCTGATAGGCCCTGAACTGGCATCTAAGCTTCAGCCTCTGTCCCATCGACGAAATGTTGCATCCCTCTGCCTTTTCTACAAGTATTTTATTGGTGAATGCTCTGACGAACTGCAATCACTTGTGCCCCCACGACGTGAGCACCCTCGACAAACCCGACAGGCTGCTAAATCCCACCCCCACACTGTAGAGATCCCTAGATGTAAAAGATCTTTTTACTCCAATAGTTTCTTCCCCAGAACCGCAAGACTCTGGAATTCCATTCCAGGTCCTTGCTTCCCCAACAGTACTGACGTGCAGAAGTTCAAGTGTAACGTGAACCGACACCTTGCTGCCCAAATCCCTACATAGTACCCCAGTAGTTGTTGCCCCTGATAGTAGCCCCCTACACCAAAGTGGCAATTTGCCTTGTTTGGGGTGAAAATGTAATAAAAAAAAAAAATAAAAAAAAAAAACCACATCCCTCTATATACAAGCATATAAGATATCAACGAATACACACTCGAGAGTCAAAATAGTGAAAAGAATATGCTGTTGTTCTAGCCCTAGTTGTTAGCAAAGGCATGTTTTTTTTTGTTTATAAAAAAGTGTCCTAACAAAATTAAAGAGACAGGTTGAACAGACAGAGTAATCATTGGCATGGCGTGATACAGATCGCCACATCAAAAAACGATTCATAGAACGCAATGTTGGAGAAAGATTGATACAAGTTAAAAAGGGTCTGTTTTGGGGAGTTAGGGAGAGCAGATTGTTAAAGATCTGTCTCTAATACCCTGAGAGAATGGATTGACAGAGTTCTCATGGAGGTGACGAGATGGAAAGAAATGTTGTCTAAAACTATAGCAAAATAGAGATTTCCACCCTCCTTCTAAGGATGAGAAATAATGCTGCAACTTTAACCGTGGAAAACCATGACGACTGAATAAAACCCATTTGTCCACAGAGAAATGAGATTTGCGTCTGTTACTATGCATTGAGTAAATTTTTTGTTCCAGATGCGATGAACGGTGGGACATAAACCACTCAAGGATATGGCCAAGTAGGGCAAAAACCACCAGGGGACACGGCCAAGAGGGACGAGAGCAGGATATAAAAGGTACATTTGGTTTCGTTTTTATACCCCCCCCCCCAAATCGTTAATGTGCTGTAATTGGGAACACTGATGCAATGCGACAAATATTGCTACGTTCAAGCAAGAATCAACTATTTGGATTCGTTATGCTGGTTAGTATCAATCTGAATCTATATTACTGTCCTCTCCTCACCTGATACGAAGTGTACTTACCATTTGTTATGCTGGACACGGTCAATTCATCGAGACATGAAGCTTGACTGCTGATGCTTGTGCAGCTGCTCTGCCGTTGCAGGGACGGTTGACAAGGAGAGACAGACCGACGCCGATTGTTAGAGAATAATCGCAGGTTACAGTGAATGGTTTCGACTGAAACGTTAAAATATAAATAAAATTGCAGTTATATTAAACAGGAACAGGAAGTTCATATTTACTGATTTATAAGTATGATTGACTTGGAAAAATAGATATTCAAAGAATAAAATAAAATATGCATCAAGTGTGCTTGAAAGCCAAATTACAACGTAATATTAGGAAAATAAACAAATATTTTACTTAAGTAACTTAATGTGTATCTTATTTATTCAAATTAGATCAACATTTCTATATGGAACTCACACCCTTGAAGATATACAAAGATTTATAAAACCAACAATATCTTTATTCATTTCTGTTGTTGTCTTAATACTTCAGTATTCTACATAGCTACAGCTTTCTTACATACATTTTGTTAATGGAAATCGCTCGAGACAAGGCATGAAGCTACTTGATGTAAGGGGCTAATGAACAAAAGATGATTATTGCAAAGATAGGAAATGACTATTGACCTTAATCTTTACAAGACTAAGGCTGCAGGTAGAAAGAAAACAGGGAGCAGGAAGAGTTCCACAACCTTGCAGTCCTTAGAAAGAAGCTACTGGAATAGGAAGCTGTATTAGAATGAGATATTAAAACAATGAATTGATGAAGACCTCTAGACCAACGAGTCAAACGAGCTGGAACAAAGGAAGCAGGGAATAGATCAGACAATTCTGAGGAACACATGACATTATAGTATTGTAGAAAAGACTGAGACTAGCTACATCACATATGTGAGTTGGTTGGTTGTTTTTGTTTTACGGCATATCAACCCTTTCCAGGTTATTTAATACCGAATCCGGTGTTTTTGAAGAACAATTTTTTAATAGAATATATTTGTTGTTTTCAAGTCGGTTTCTATTTAACCCATAGTTGGGACCCTAACAGGTACTACCACTGCGGGTCAGAGTGGACCTGGGAGCAATGGCAATTAAAGGGTGGCTTCACACTCCCCAAAGCCCGCAAGCTGGGGCCTCACCATCGGATATAGTTTAAGGTCACATCCAGGACCCACATATGTGAGAGAGAGGTTGCAGTAAAGAAGAGGCCAATCAAATTGCAGATACTTTTCTGAAATTTATTAAGAATCTTCAAATGGGACACAGATTCACGAGCCAAAATACGACAGCAGTTCTCCATACATGGTTCGATAGATTTGTAGAGATAGAGAATAGTATGAGGTGTGAGAAAGTGTCTAAAGCGATAGAGAGAACCAATTTTACGAGAAGCAAAAAGAGCAATGGATTTAACATATGGATTCCAAGAAAGATCAAGAACTCTTAGAGTCGATTTTTCATTGAGAGCAGAGCCACCATAAGAATCTCAAGAAAAGTTGAAGTCCAATGTAAACCAATTCAAAGTCCAATGTGCAAGGGACAGGAAAGCGGTTCGATCAGTACACACACAGACATGGTGACACGCCACCAACACGAACCAGCGTACACAATTACCAACCGGTCGTTCTTTCCTCACCCCTTGCCTTCCAAAACGACCTGAATTTATAGTTGTCGAAGACCAACTGATTTGCATATATGCACGAGATTTTGCGAGAGTTTCCGAGATCATACCATTACAAAACGCTGTCGGCGCCATCTTGGAATTCTTTTCTTATCCTAGCTCCGCAGCGATGACAAAGCACACACGCACACCTAGGTCGTTTGAACGGTAAGCCCTCATTTTCACAGCTTTTGCCACAGGGAACACCTGTGATTGAAAGACAATAGTTGAGTCTTAGCAGGATTAAATAAAACTAGCTATTTCTTACCCCAATTTATTTATCAGCAATGCTTCAAGCAAACTACCTGTCCCTTTTTAAAAATAAAATATAAATGAAGAAAAAAAAAAACGATAAAACAAAAACAATCTAATAAATGGATCGTGCTTTGGAAATTTTGGAGATGAGGATGGATTATTTGGATTATTCAGAAAGTTTTACCTCAGTCGAAATATTGTGAGAATAACATTAAAAAAAAAAGAACAATAATCTAAATAATACAAATGAATTAATTGTTGAAATTTATAGAGATAATTCTAACTATTGTAACTAGGGCTATGACAAGAGAAAATTCTTTTTATTATTTTGACTCTCGAGTATATATCAGTTAATATCTTATGTTTTTAGGGGTTTGTTTTTTTGTTTTGTTCATTTGTTTTCTTTGGAGATTGTAATGCTGTGTATGGGGCAGCCAAACCAGCTGCCAACATTGCCCTGCTTTTTATTGAAACCAACCGAGAGCTCTTTTTAGTATCCTCATTGTTCCCTTAAGTGCAATTGTCTGGATCTCTTTTGCATTTGGTTCATCAGGAATATTAGTTAGGTAGGAATTCAGGTTCTTCTTCATAAGCCCTGTGGCACCTATAATAACTGATATGATTGATATCTGCCTAAGATTCCAGTTTCTTTTCATAGCATACATGAGACCTTGATATTTGGTCTGTTTCTCCCTTTCAGCTCTGTTCAGATCTCCATCATTAGGGACACTCACTTCAATCAAGGTCCACTCTCTCTGACTTATTCCATATAACTATGTCAGGTTTCATAGTAGCATTTTCAAGGCAGGTGGCTGTAGGGATTACATGGTCATAATGTATGGTATATAATTCATTTCCAACTGTTCTTTCAGGTTGATGTCCCCAGGACTTGCTGCTACATTGGATGTTTAATTTTTTTACACCAGTAGAGGTATTTACATACTCCACCATGTCTCACTGTGTAGTAGCTGTTCCTCAAAAGAACCTTGAGTGATGTGGTCCTTGGTTTATTAACTGTGTCTGTGTTGGATATATACTCAAGAATCAAAACAATGATAAGAATATTCTCTTGTCATAGCCTTATTGATAACATGTAATCAAATTTAATCAAGTAAGAAACTATTGAAGATAACTAATTCAAAAATTACCTCCCTTGATTTGAGAAAAACCTGGTGATGGAAATAATTACTTGAATGTAAATAAAGGTTACGAGGTACCTTCAATAAGTTTCTAGACTTATTTTGTAAAAGCATTTAAAATTGTCGTAGACTCTTGAAAATTCAGTATGTTGTTGCTATACATCTTATGAGATGACTGACCAATGTTTATGATTTCGGGTTCAAATGAATAGCTATAGCAGGGATTGGAATACATCTTACTAAAGCCTGATCGTCACAGCTGGTGAATTTCAAAAATGCAATCTGAACGTGAGGACACTTTAGAAGAACAATACGCAATAAAATTGTTTTAAACTTGTCAGAAAATGCCACAGAAACGTATGGAATGCTTCAGACTGCTTTTGGACCATCTTGCATGAATCAAGCATCAGTTTTTTGAGTGGAATAAGAGAATTGACACTTTTGTGCTTATTAAAAAAAACTGATGACTTGGATTTTTATAAAACTTTTTGAAAAGTTGTAACTAACTGATTTCTATATAATTTTGTTTGTCTATACTTCGCAATAACTTTTGGGTGTGCCTCAGGGGCTCTTTTAGGGCTAATAAAACCACTCCATTTTTGGGACTATTTAACCATATTTGTCCCATATTTTTTGTGTATGTCTATTTTGCAGTTTTGCAGGATGCTGAACTCAAATTTAAATATGTTAAGGCCTTGATGAATTTTTGGGCTAAATAGGGGGGGGGGGAGTGATGGACTTACGCATTTCTTTTTTTGCATGGCGCAGAACTCAAATTTACATATGTTAAGGCCTAAAACTGCACCGTTTGTTCATTTTCACCAGGATTTGACGTCCACTGGGGACTTTTGAGGCTAAATGGAGGTGGGACGGACAAATGCTGAACTTAGTAATTTTTTTTTATGCCTTATTCACTGTACACTTACGGGAGACCATGCATGCTTCACTTGTTTTTTCTAAAGTTGGTTATTTGTAAACTTAAATTAGAGATAATTAATTCAAGAGTTACTTCCCTTGATCTGAGAAGAAATTGGTGCTGGAAATTGTTTGAATGATTAAGGTTATTTGGCGCTTCTACACTATTGAGACGAAAATTCGAAAATTGTAAAACTGAATTTCACATGAAAACAATGGTATTTACGTATTCCTCATATTTTTAAGATGATTATATCCAAAAATTACAAAAATCGATAAGGTAAAAAATTATTTATTAAAGAAAATAGTAAGATACAAGAGAGTTGATTTTTTTTTTTTTAAATAATTCAGTAATATTCAGGTAATTTCGACTGCATAATTTGGAAGCTAACATTGTAATTTATTAGAATTTCACAAATGCAATCTGGACGTGAGGACATTTTAGAAGAACGATACGCAATGAAATTGTTTTAAACTTGGAAAAAAATGCCACAGAAACGTACGGAATGCTTCAGACTGCTTTTGGACCATCTTGCATGAATCAAGCATCAGTTTTTTGAGTAGAATAACAGATTCAAGGAAGGCACGGAGTCTGTGAGGGATGATGAAAGGTGTGGGAGGAATAAGGAAGTCAGAACATTAAGGTTGATTGGCCAAATAAAGAATTTCATGAATAAGGATCGCCATGTGCCTATAGAGACAATAAGTGCACAGTTTGATGTCGGTGTGGGAACTGTACACACAATTAAAATGATGTGGAATATTTGCGCAAAGTTTCTACACTATTGGGACGAAAATTGTAAAACTGAATTTCACATGAAAATAATGGTATCTACGTGTTCCTCGTATTTTTAAGATGATTATATCCAAAAATTACGAAAATTGATAGGGTAAAAACTTATTTATTAAAGAAAATAGTAAGACACAAGAGAGTTCACATGGGAGGTAATTTCCTCCTGATAATTCTTCGGAAACTCAGAAAAGGTTTTTGGAATTTTCCAAATAGACCTGAGGAAATTGAATCCGTGCGATATTTATTATTTTTGCTAAAATAAAATCTGTATTTTTTATTTTCTGCATGCCCATGGACTTTGGGCAGGTTCACTGTATATATATTTTTTGTTTTGTTTTTTTTTGCGTTATTCACATTAAACATTTAGAGTTACTTCCCTTGTTTATAGTTTTATTTCGCTTTTTCATAAAAACAAAATGGCCACAATTTTTCACCTGCTTGATTTGTTTTTAATTTTTCACCTAGTTGATTTGTTTTTAATAATTCAGTAATATTCGGGTAATTTCGACTGCATAATTTGGAAGCTAACATTGTAATTTATTAGAATTGACAAAAAACAAAAAACATCAGTAGAAACCATTTTTTTTAATCTGAAAACTCTATCGACTACAAAATTTTATCCTAATAGTGTACAAGCGCCGGTTATTTTAATATAAAAATGTTGCCTTTTTTTTGCTTTTTGTTTTTATTTGTTTGATATTTTCCAAAAATGTAATGTTTTTCTCTAATTTTATTTTATTTAATCTCTATCTGTATCTCTACTATAAAAGAAACTATATCTCTGTGTCTGTGAGTTCCCTATGGACTCAAAAACGGCTGGGCTGATTTTTTATGAAAATTCATACAAGTGTACCTTATGTGTCTGAGAGTGTTCTTAGATAGGTTTTGTACCAGAATGTCTTCAATAACTATCGATAGTCGAAATAATTCCATGAAAGAAGTTGAACGTCGAAAAAAAAACAACATTATTCAATCTTTATAGTAAAAAAAACCCTTGCCATATTTCTTTGAAACATGTGACAAGGGAAGTAACTCAGTTATGTTAAAAACGAGGCAACTAACTTATATTTATGATTGTTAACAAACAATTTATTTAAAAAATTCTCCAGAATTGGCAATAGTTACACGCTATTTAGTACGGCACAATCACCTTGACACACCGGTTCTCGCCAAATCACCGAAGTTAAGTAACATTGAGCCTAGCCAGTACCAGATGGATAACCATTTGGGAAAGCTAGGTGCTGTATATACCATCCAAGAAGGTTGGGCGTGGGGCCAGCTCCCTCACCCTCACTACAAAAGCATCTACAAAGTTGTGGATGGCCTATGCCCTTCCAGGGGCTCAAGGCTATAGATGGATGGACACGCTATTTATCTTTTTTTTTTTAATATTTTTTAGCCAAACATTTAATTTTTGTTTTCTTTAATAATTTTTTTTTTTACCCCATCGCTTTTTGTAATTTTTAGATATATTCATTACAGTAACATAATTTAGTACAGATCACTGGTTTACCTTGAAATTCAATATTTGTTTTGGCAGCCGTACAAATACACAGTGCTGAGTCTTATATGAACTTTTTTTTTCTTTATGCAGCATTATATTGTGATGCATTTTTTTTCTATCTATACAAAGAATTTCTAATTTTTCTGAAGAGTATATGCATGAAAAAAAAAAGACAGTATTGACATAATAATAACTATTTGTTTCTGTACAACGAAACAGACCTGTAACAAATGTACTGTACTTTTAACATGCTGGAGGAGCTGTTTTGAATGAAAAGTAAATATTTGGACCTTGGAATGTAAATATATTGTTGTTCTTTTATCTTTGCTCTGTTGTTGTATTTAACATACATTGAGCTTCTAAACAAAAAGGATTGATATACACAAAGAGCACCCTGGAAAATCTCATCAGTATGCCCTGTATTTAAGAATTCAGGTGATCGTTCATCCCCCTCTC
Source organism: Euprymna scolopes (assembly GCF_053919585.1). Lineage (NCBI taxonomy): Eukaryota > Metazoa > Mollusca > Cephalopoda > Sepiida > Sepiolidae > Euprymna > Euprymna scolopes. The sequence continues at coordinate 71,946,117 of NC_136518.1, forward strand.
AGTACAGGCCAATAAGTCTCCTGTGCGTCATGAGTAAGTTGCTGGAATCTGTGTTAAATAGAGAAGTAATCAACCATCTCAGCAAAAATAACCTTCTCAGTGACACACATTATGGTTTCCGTTCTGCTAGATCTACAGCAGATGTGCTTACAGTTATATCTCATAGGATTAGCGAATCTCTCGACAGAGGCAACCTTTCTAGGGCAATTGCTCTTGACATATCAAAGACCTTTGATAGGGTATGGCATAAAGGTTTACTTCACAAGATCTCCAGCTATACCATAGCTGGAAATATCTTCTCAATTATTAAATCATTTCTCTCTGATAGGTTCATAAGAGTAGTAGCTGATGGGCAAAAATCAGAAGCTCACAGTATAAATGCTGGAGTCCCTCAGGGGTCCATCCTGGGCCCAACTCTTTTCCTGATCTACATTAATGATCTTCCAAATCACATCCTTACATCATTTTTGCTGACGACACTACCATCTATGGTAGCACATCTAAGACAGTAAACGACCAAGTTCTCTCCGATTCTCTCTCCTCTGATCTTGATCACATTGTACAATGGGGAAAGGAGTGGTTGGTTACTTTTAATGCATCTAAAACCAAGCTTCTATCTTTACATCATCAACGTTCTGATCCCCATCTGGCATCAATTAAAATGAATGGCTCTCATCTTGGGGAGGCCTCAAGTTTTGACAGGCTTCTGGGCTTGACCTTTACTCCTGATCTTAAATGGAATACATACATCAAATCTGTTGCCAAGGCCACTGGAAAAATGGTTGGATCCTTCTATCAATCCAGTAGATATCTCACTGCTGATGCAATTCTCTATCTATATAAGAGCCAGATACGTCCAAGGATGGAATACTGTGGCCACATATGGGCAGGAGCTGCTAAAAAAGACTTGTCCTGCCTTGATAGGGTTCAAAATAGACTTCGTGGCCTGGTGGGAGATGTCCTTTTCTCTTTGCTGCAACCTCTATCTCACAGAAGAGATGTTGCGAGTTTGTCTTTGCTTTATCGTTATTTTCATGGAAAGTGTTCAACTGAGCTTCAATCTATGGTCCCCCCTCGCCAAACTTTCACAAGAAACACTAGACTAGCTGAAAACATTATCAATAATTTTTCCCACTCTTTATCTGTACCTAAACCTAAACATAGATTCCATGATCAAAGCTTCTTTCTTAGAACTGCACGCCTGTGGAATTGTCTTCCGTTTTCCTGCTTTCCAGCTTTCTATAATATGGTTGTCTTCAAGTCCAACGTGAACAAGTTTCTGATCAGCCGTTCCACTTAAGTTAACAAATTTACCAAACTTCCATTACTATCGATTACTATATTGTCCTTTTGACTACTGTACACTCTTTAACCCTTATCCTTGAGTGGCCTATCGGCCTTGATAAGTGGTGACGCCTATGTAAAAAAAAAAAAAAAAAGAGTGAAATATAATTGAAAAAACATTTTACCAAAACAACATAGATATATATATATATATATATATATATATATATATATCTTGCATCTCTAATATGTTACCTAGCATCTTCTTTCCTCTTCTGATGAGAAGCATTAGGCTTCAAAATACCTAAGTATAAAGAGTTTACTTATTCTACACCCCTAATTAATGTAACATCCATCTATAATATAAATCTCACCTGTCTGTTTAAATGTATGTATGTATGTATGTTTGTATGTATGGCTAAAACTTGCGACAGATTTTCACAAGATCAGTATCATTTTGAAGCTTGATTCTTCAGATGACAAATATCGAAAAATCCACTAGAAACATTTATTCCTTCACCCTCAACTGTGCACATTTTTACAGGGAGGGATCACTTTTTCCGCTGATATTTTCGAAAGTCATCCCCTCTTTTCAATTGACTAGCCTTAATTTAAACTTTCACCATTTCCGGTTTGGCGATGGACGCAACGGCAAACATGTCACGTCTTTTTTTTTTTTTTTCACATTCTTTTCCCCCTTCGCGGTACGGGTTCGAGCCTGCCTGCCTACTACCACTTATTTTTATTTATTTTTTTTGCTCAACACACACACCCAAACACCCAGACAACGCCGGGTACCAAGGCTAGTATTGAATAAAGGATTAAATCTATATGCATTAGTATATATCTTTATATTGTCATTCTTTTATTTTTCATCTTCTCTCCCTCTCTCTCTATATATATATATCTATCTCTCTCTCTATATATATATATATATCTATCTCTCTCTCTATATATATATATATATATATCTATCTCTCTCTCTCTCTCTATATATATATATATATCTATCTCTCTCTCTCTCTATATATATATATATATATATATATATATATCTCTCTCTCTCTCTATATATATATATATATCTATCTCTCTCTCTCTATATATATATATCTATCTCTCTCTCTCTCTCTATATATATATATATATATCTATCTCTCTCTCTCTCTCTCTATATATATATATATATCTATCTCTCTCTCTCTCTCTCTATATATATATATATATCTATCTCTCTCTCTCTCTCTCTATATATATATATCTATCTCTCTCTCTCTATATATATATATATATATATCTATCTCTCTCTCTCTCTCTATATATATATATATATCTATCTCTCTCTCTCTATATATATATATATATCTATCTCTCTCTCTCTATATATATATTTACTTTTATGAACAAACAATAATCACACTTTGAAAAATCATCATAGGCTATAGTATTGGAAAGACTGAGGAGAGAAAGGACTAACCAGATTTCCACTGGAAGAGTGTGATGAGTGCCGGACCTTTAAGGAAGGATTATTGTCACCAAAACTCCAAAAAAGACCACTGATCATTGCCAGTAAGAGGTCAATACTAAGCGACAGTTGTGATAATATGAAATAATCTGCAATGGTTATTAAAAGAAATGAAAAGTACTAGAAATCTGGGAAGACATTATCACTCAGGCTCCAGGGAACACCACTTCTTATTATCAGTCAGCAATCACTGCTAATATCTTGTGTGAAACTCCTAGTTAATAAAACAAACTAATAAATAGTAATTAAAAAAAAAACGGAATCATTCTTGGCCAATATCACACAAAGTAGTCGTGAAGGATCAAGGAGGATGGAAAGACTGGTGAGGAGAAGCAGTCACCAGACTTCCACTGAAAGAGTGCAAAGAGGACTGGGACATTGGGGAGGCTTATCACCAAAAATCCCAGAGAATATCAACGATTACTGCCAGTGAGAAATCAATGGTAAACGGTTGTTGCGATGATGCAAAGTCATTTGCAAAAGGTCATCAAAAAGATGGAGCGTGTTGGAAATCTGGGAAGACTTGTTGTCACTCAGACTCCAATGAACACCGACTATTATTAGTGTGTAATTTCTGATTATGACTTGTGTGAGAACACTTAGTGAATACACATAATAAAATTTATTTCAATGTTTAAAAATAGATTAAAAAAAAAAAATTTAAATTATTTTCCTGAAAAATAATTTTAAAAAATAAAGAAATTCTCATTTTCCCTGAATTTCTATTAAAAAAAAAAAAGCAAATTCTTTGATCTTTCATCATTCTTTTTCTCTGTGATGTGGATTGCTTGTGTTCCATATTTCTGAAATTGCTTGAAAAATGTAATTTGTAGTTTGCATCACAACTTGTGTGAAACGCCTAAGGAGCACATAATTATAAAGTTCATTTCAATAGAAAATATTAAAAATAAAATTATTTTTCTTGAATTTCTATTAAAAAAAAAAAACAGAAAAATTCCTCGATTTTCCAAGCAACGAAGTTGCTCTTTCATCATCCTCAGTGATATGGATTGCCTGTGTTCCATATTTCTGAAATTGTTTCATGAAGAACATAATTTGCATCACAACTTACCAACATGAATGGTTTCCCCATGACCAAGGGGGAACTTGCTGTAACGTGGAACTTTTATCGGAGAAATATGTTTGAATCCGTCATGGAGAAGTGGTTCCAATCGAACGGCAGACGGATCATGAGAATGGAACATGTTATACAATTGGTGACAGGCAGGACGAACAGGAGGAACTGCAGTGAAAGAAAAGAAACAGAAACGAACAATTATACAACGTTTCCTTGGTTTGTCAATTCATCATGTAATTTCAGCAGAATGGAACCACATGCATTAATCAATAAAAATTTGTAAATTGTGTGCATATAATTACTATAAATATACAGCGTGTTATTTAACTTTAAATGGACAAGTCTATTTTCTTTAATTGCAGATTTGACAGCTATCGGTCATATACGAGGGACGTCACAAAAGTAATCCCTCCTACTTTTTATTTCACATAAATGGATCAGAGGGGACTGCAAATTGCATTGTTATGATGATTGAACTTATGCATTTATGAAAGTTTTACACTGTTTCAGACATCTTCTAGACCCAAGTCATATAATGGTTTTTGATCAAAATCCTAGACATATTGTTTAGTATCATTATATCCACAGACAAGACTCCTTGAATTCAAATTTCTTCTTATGATCGTTTAAGCTTAAGACTTAAATTCACACAATTTTTAGAATCAAGTCATATAATGGATTATGGCTAAAATTCTAGACAAACGATTTATTATCATTATATTTTGATTTTAATGTTCATGATAGGACAAAGTAGTAAAAAAAGAAAACTGTTCTGTTTTTGGGGAATTCTTTTTACTTGTCCTGGGACAGATATTTTTTAGTTGTAATATACATACATATATATATATACATAACAAGCAAATAATCTTGGGCCAACTTCATTTTCTTTTAAAAAAGATTTGTATTTTTGAAGATAATAACATCGTAATTGTGTTATGCATCCAATTTTTTTAATTACAGTAGAACCCTGGGATATGTAGGCCCCGGGATACGGTTTTGCAGGTTACAATGTGGAATACAATGTTTTCCGTCCCCTAGTTATGGTATTTGCCCTGCCTTACGGTGTTATTTATAATGGTATTTGATTATATACATGTGTATTATATACTGTACTGTATTTTGTTACTAATTTTTAATATGTACTATATAAAATTTTGCTTAGGCCCCGCCATACGGCGATTTCACCAACCCCGGAACAGATTAACGTTATATCCCGGGGTTCTACTGTTACCCACCCTGAGGAGTGAACCTTCAACCTTCAGAAGAAGGTCACATTTGCAGCTGAATTTTTCCAAGTGAATTAAATAAAGGGTTCCGCTTTTGACAGAAAGTTTCATAAGTTCAACAAAGATACACCTGAATAAGGTCAGAGATTACATCAATGAAAACGTTGTGAACAGTAGTCTGTAAACTCCAAATAATCTTTCTTGTGTACTTGCTTTTATTTTGCAGGGTGTGCTTTTTAACAAGCGGTGAACTTTAATTTGGCAACTATCAGTTATTTTGAGTTCAACTTGGTTTGGCAATTCATCATGTCATTTCAGCAGCATCGAGCCATGATACAATCAATTTATTGACAGAAAAATTTGATGAAGGAATAATTCCACAAAATGGATCTATTAACTGGCCACATGGTTCATACGATTTAATTCCATTGATTTATTTTCTTTGGGGATATATAAAGTCCCATGCTTACGCTATTAAACCAGACATGATAGACCACTTGGAAGACAATACTCGACATGTTATTGCCGGCATTCAACTTAAATTAACACAGAGTTTTGAAAATTGGACCTCTAAATTATGCCATACACACAAGAGTCACGGGAACCATATACCCAGAATTGTATTTATTTATTTTTTTTTTAATTCAATTTTCACCCCAAACAAGGCACAGTGCCACTTTGAAGTAGGGGGCTACTATCGGGGACATAATTTGTGGGGGCATGAGGAAGACAGATGAGTAGAAAGATGTTTGTTCACATTACACTTGAACTTCTGCATATCAGTACAGTTGGGAAAGCAGAATCCCGGAAGGGAGTTCCAAAGACTTGCAGTTCTAGGGAAGAAACTATTTGAGTAAAAGACTTTCTTACACCTAGGGATCTCTACTGTAAAGGGGTGGGACTTAGTTGCTTGTCGAGTTTGTCAGGGGTAGTCACGTCAAGGAGGTACAAGTGCTTAAGTAATCCAATTTACCAAATTTTCACGACTAACGATGACTGACATGTTCCTCTTGACCACTGTAGCCCTTATTCTCGAGTGGCCTCTCGCCTTGATATGTGGTGATTCCTTTGTAATAAAAAAAAAAAAAATTAAAGTATAGATCTCCAGTAACCGTTTGATTCGTTGGTAGCAGTTCATGATGAACCACTTGACGACCTGTCTACCAGACACAAAACACAATCTTGTGTGGATGGCATAGGCGGTTTTGTGGTGTGACGAACAGCATTCTGAGGAGACAACCAATGGAAGTTTTATACAGAACCCATTTTTTCATCACTAGTAAGCACTTGCTTGAATAAGGATGTGGGATGATGGCAAGAAAGCAAGCAGCCCTAAACGAGATCTCAAGACACTTCCATCCTTCTCACGGCTGTTCGGCTTATAACTGATGATTGCGCATGGTGCGCATGTCTTTCTATAACGTCTGATGTTCCTACTTTCAGCTGTCCGAATTTGAAAACAACTGCTACACGCATTTCATATATATTTCAACTTTATAAAAATTTAAAAAAAAAAACACAAAGAAAAAACAAAAAAAAACGCACAGAACTTTTTTGGTTACCTAGTATTTATTTGTAAATAAAATTTCATCAAAACCATCGGGGATCTTTTAAGTAGGTTTAAAGTCATGGAATGAATACGGTATTTTGGTGAAAACACTCGACCCCTGCCACCTTTCTATAAACAAACAGGGTGTAATGCTCAAGTTAAATGGAAATTTTGTCATTTTTTTTTGACTAAATTTGCTCAAACAAAATATCTTTTTTTAAAAATTTTTTTAAATTTGCAAAAACAAAATATCTTTTTTGAAATCTTTTTTAAATTTGCTCAAACAAAATCTTTTTTTAAAATTTTTTTAAATTGGCAAAAACAAAATATCTTTTCTTTTTTTTTTTAATTTTTTTCAATTTGCTCAAACAAAATATCTTTTTTTTTTAATTTTTTAAAATTTGCTATAACAAAATATCTTTTTTTTAATTTTTTAAAATTTGCTAAAACAAAATATCTTTTTTTTGTTATGCTTTTATTATTGAACATTTATTTAAAAACGAATAAATTTGTATGAAAATTACCAAAATTTTAATATCTAACAGAATGAATAAATGCGAAAGTCTTGCTGATTATTATTTAGAATTATACTTATTTAAAATAAAAACAAAAATGTATACAAATCTTTATGGAATGAAGATATCATATTCCAAAAATCACAAAAATTGATCACGTAGTTATTCTTTGATTAAGAAAATCAAATTTTACAATTTTTAACGATTAAAAAGCTTTAATTATTTTGAATACAAGCAAAATAGGTCACCATTTGGAACTCTCAGGTGCCACATGTGCTCTCTGCTTATCTCAGCATTGTTTCCAGTTGTCCTGGATTTCTCCTTGACACTGGACTCAAGCAGTGTCGATCTAGGAGCGGTGTAGTTTTTTTTGTTTTTTTTTTTAACATAGGCATCACCACTTATCAAGGCCCAAAGACCACTCGAGGATAAGGGTTAAGAGTGTACAGCAGTTGATTGGATAATATAGTAATTTGTAATAAGTAAGTTGGAGATTATGCAACCTTTACCACATAATTACACATGCAGCCGTACCTACAGGGGGTATCCTTTGTCTTTCGAGACTGAACGGAGGCATCGACATTAAAACAAAATCGCGGTAACTGAATTAAATTATCATCCTTGAATTTTAAAACAAAATGGAAGCTCCCAGACTCTGCCTTGCTTCTTCAGAAAATTTTATTTTCTTACATATTTTTTTTTTTTACCAAAGAAAATAAAACTTTATGAAGAAGTAAGACAGGGCCCGGGAGCTGCCATTTTGTTTTAAAATTCAAGGATGGCAATTTGATTTGGCTATCAGGATTTTGTTTGTATTCAAAATACAACTTTTTAATCGAAAAAAATCATAAATTTTGATTTTCTTAGTTTAAAAAAAATACCCAATTTATGTGATTTTTTAAATATGATATCTTTGTTCCGTAACGAGTATGTACAGAGTGGAACGATAAAATTGTCACTCTAGAAAAGACGACATGATTCCATTTCCATTTGATAAAAACTGGTTTTCTCTGTTTGCTGCAGGCCATCTACTAGTTGGTCAGTTGTGTACAAATCCCAATGATGATAGGAGCCTTCTATCATGTCTGAAAGTGACAATGTTCAATGAGTGAGATCGGAGATGTACCGCTAAAGAACTCATGCTCTCTATCGATCCAAGTTATGACAACAGGGCCATTGCCAGCACCCTCAAAATGCATCACTGGATTGTCATGAATAAAAGGGATGTGCCCAGGGTGATGAAAACAAAGTTTCTTGCTACGGTAACGATCTTATGTGTGATTTCAAGTGAGGAACACATCATGCCACCTCACATCTTTGAAATAAGCTTGAAAGTCAACACTAAAGTGGGCCTGGATAAGCTGAAGAGTGTGGTGATCCCCTCATGCAATAAGTAGTCTGCTGGCAGTAGGACTCAGCACCGGCCCACAAGTCCGAAGAGACCCAGGCTTGACTTCAGAAATAGTGCTATGACTTTGCACTCTTCTCTCACTGGCCTCCCTTCTCTCCCGACCTTATCTCGCTGGACTAGTTAGTTTGGTCATACATTGAAAACATCACCAACATGACTTCCCAAAATACCAAAGCCAGCCTGATTGCTGCTATCTGCCGAGTATTTGTTGAGCTACTGCCAGTGCTTGTGGTCAAGGCATGCTCCCAGTTCCGGACCCATATCAAGGCGGTGATTGAGGCTAAAGGCAGCCACATTGAATAGATGTCATCTCTATCAAATAATCAAGTTACCTGAATTGATTTTTTCAATAAAACTTTAAAAATAAAGCTGTAGTGTTGCTGTAGTTTTGGGGCAACACTTTTATCGTTCCACCCTGTACTTCAATTTATGTAATTTTTGGAAAATGACATTTTCGTGTCGCGACGAGTATGTACATCTTAACGATTTTCCTGTATTTTTTTTTTTTTCAAGTGTAATTCTTAATAAACACTTTTTTGTCTTTTATTATTTTATTTATTTCAAGCATCGAGGTGATAACGAACAAGATATAAAACATTTTCAAAAAAGACTTACAGTTTCTTTTGTAAGCCAGTATAAGTCCAAGGGGTGCCCCAAACATGAAAAAGTCTGAAACCTCAAAACTCAATCGGACACCCTGAGTAGCGTCATAGTGGCTTCCACTGCTGGTTCTCTGGGAGACGTGGCTCCCTCCGCTGCTTCCAGATGTGCCGTGGACAGAGAGATGCTGATTGGTTGATGGCTTCCGGTTCACCTCTGGTGTTTTGCGGCCTTCAATTTCATGGGTAAACACATCGTTGCTGACCGGAGACGACATTCCATTATCTTGTGAGGTGAGATCAGAGTTGCTCTGAAGGTGCGGTGGATGTTGAGTACCAGCACCCCCGGCACTGTTTTCAACCCCCTCTGTATCATAGACACTACCGTGGCTTCCGTAACGACTGCTGCTCCTTTGATCTTTTATGCCAGAGTAACAAAGAGCTTCGTAGGCAAGCAGTGAACCTGCACTGTCACCAATGAAACACACCTTAAAAAGAGAGAGAAAGAGAAACAAAGGATATCTTCTATTATCAACATTATTATATAAGGAAAAAATTGTGTGTATGTGCGTGTGTGTCAAGCTAAAAGTCTGAATCTACACAAGACAAACATTCTTTATTTAGCATTATCTATGGCAAAATATAAGCACATTTTTTTCTATATTCAACAGAAACAGAAAGTCAGGGTCAGGGAAGCGGGGGGGGGAAGGATTCAGAGCAATCTTTTAATGTTATTATGTAATAATTTGTCAGGGTTAGGGTTAGTAATTATTTGTTAGGGTTTTTCTAATTGCTGGAGGAAACGACGGAGAGATTGATACAGGAGAATAAAGAAGAGAGGAGACATAAGGGAAGAAGTTTTAAAAGAAAGATGTTAGTTTTAATTTGTTTTATTTTTGTTGTTGTTGTACATGCCTCCAGGCAATTTCGAACGGAACCCTTTATTTAATTCATGGAGGTAGCATGCTCTCGTTCTGTCAGCCATGACTGGGTAGAGGTTGGACATTCAATCCTCAGTGCAGTCAACACTCAAGAATACAATTGCAGATTACTTTTTATTCAGTCATGGCTGACAGAACGAGAGCATACTACTCCCCGTGGATTAAATAAAGGGTTCTGTTTTAAATTCTGTGCAGATTCCAAAGTTTGACAGAAAGATTCTCCCGAGTTGGACACGATACACCTGAAGAATGTCGGAGGTTACATTGAGTGAAACGTGAAAATAACATTCAAGATAAGAATGGTAGTCTGAAGAATCCAAATGATACGAATGTCTCAGTTTTTATTTCGGCTTTTTTTTTTGTATCAATGAATACAAGAACGAAACGAGTGAAGCATGCTTGGTCCCCTGTGAGTGCACAGTGAACGAGGCATAAAAAAAAAATGACTAAGTTCAGCAGCCCCCCCACCCCCACCATTTAGCCCCAAAAGTTCTTAGGGGACATCAAATCCTGGTGAAAATCAACAAACCTTAACAGGCCTTAACATATGTAAATTTTAGTTCTGCACCATGCAAAAAAGGAAATGACTTAGTCCATCATTGTCGCACCCCCTCCCCCCTCTCATTTAGCCCCCAAAGTCCCCAGGGGACATCAAATCCTCGTGAAAATTAACAAACGGTGCAGTTTTAAGCCTTAACATATGTAAATTTGAGTTCTGCACCATGCAAAAAAAGAAATGACTAAGTCCATCATTGTCGCACCCCCCCCCCCTCATTTAGCCCCAAAAGTCCCCAGGGGACATCAAATCCTCGTGAAAATTAACAAACGGTGCAGTTTTAAGCCTTAACATATGTAAATTTGAGTTCTGCATCATGAAAAAAAAGAAATGACTAAGTCCATCATTGTCGCACCCCCCCCTCATTTAGCCCCCAAAGTCCCCAGGGGACATCAAATCCTCGTGAAAATTAACAAACGGTGCAGTTTTAAGCCTTAACATATGTAAATTTTAGTTCTGCACCATGCAAAAAAAGAAATGACTAAGTCCATCATTGTCGCACCCCCCCCCTCATTTAGCCCCCAAAGTCCCCAGGGGACATCAAATCCTCGTGAAAATTAACAAACGGTGCAGTTTTAAGCCTTAAAATATGTAAATTTGAGTTCTGCATCATGAAAAAAAAGAAATGACTAAGTCCATTATTGTCGCACCCCCCCCCCTCATTTAGCCCCCAAAGTCCCCAGGGGACATCAAATCCTCGTGAAAATTAACAAACGGTGCAGTTTTAAGCCTTAACATATGTAAATTTGAGTTCTGCATCATGAAAAAAAAGAAATGACTAAGTCCATCATTGTCGCACCCCCCCCCTCATTTAGCCCCCAAAGTCCCCAGGGGACATCAAATCCTCGTGAAAATTAACAAACGGTGCAGTTTTAAGCCTTAACATATGTAAATTTGAGTTCTGCACCATGCAAAAAAAGAAATGACTAAGTCCATCATTGTCGCCCCCCCCCCTCATTTAGCCCCCAAAGTCCCCAGGGGACATCAAATCCTCGTGAAAATTAACAAACGGTGCAGTTTTAAGCCTTAACATATGTAAATTTGAGTTCTGCATCATGAAAAAAAAGAAATGACTAAGTCCATCATTGTCGCACCCCCCCCCCCCTCATTTAGCCCCCAAAGTCCCCAGGGGACATCAAATCCTCGTGAAAATTAACAAACGGTGCAGTTTTAAGCCTTAACATATGTAAATTTGAGTTCTGCACCATGAAAAAAAAGAAATGACTAAGTCCATCATTGTCGCCCCCCCCCCCCCATTTAGCCCCCAAAGTCCCCAGGGGACATCAAATCCTCGTGAAAATTAACAAACGGTGCAGTTTTAAGCCTTAACATATGTAAATTTGAGTTCTGCATCATGAAAAAAAAGAAATGACTAAGTCCATCATTGTCGCACCCCCCCCCCCCTCATTTAGCCCCCAAAGTCCCCAGGGGACATCAAATCCTCGTGAAAATTAACAAACGGTGCAGTTTTAAGCCTTAACATATGTAAATTTGAGTTCTGCACCATGCAAAAAAAGAAATGACTAAGTCCATCATTGTCGCCCCCCCCCCCCTCATTTAGCCCCCAAAGTCCCCAGGGGACATCAAATCCTCATGAAAATTAACAAACGGTGCAGTTTTAAGCCTTAACATATGTAAATTTGAGTTCTGCATCATGAAAAAAAAGAAATGACTAAGTCCATCATTGTCGCACCCCCCCCCCCTCATTTAGCCCCCAAAGTCCCCAGGGGACATCAAATCCTCGTGAAAATTAACAAACGGTGCAGTTTTAAGCCTTAACATATGTAAATTTGAGTTCTGCACCATGAAAAAAAAGAAATGACTAAGTCCATCATTGTCGCACCCCCCCCCCCTCATTTAGCCCCCAAAGTCCCCAGGGGACATCAAATCCTCGTGAAAATTAACAAACGGTGCAGTTTTAAGCCTTAACATATGTAAATTTGAGTTCTGCACCATGAAAAAAAAGAAATGACTAAGTCCATCATTGTCGCACCCCCCCCCCCTCATTTAGCCCCCAAAGTCCCCAGGGGACATCAAATCCTCGTGAAAATTAACAAACGGTGCAGTTTTAAGCCTTAACATATGTAAATTTGAGTTCTGCACCATGAAAAAAAAGAAATGACTAAGTCCATCATTGTCGCACCCCCCCCCTCATTTAGCCCCCAAAGTCCCCAGGGGACATCAAATCCTCGTGAAAATTAACAAACGGTGCAGTTTTAAGCCTTAACATATGTAAATTTGAGTTCTGCACCATGAAAAAAAAGAAATGACTAAGTCCATCATTGTCGCACCCCCCCCCCCTCATTTAGCCCCCAAAGTCCCCAGGGGACATCAAATCCTCGTGAAAATTAACAAACGGTGCAGTTTTAAGCCTTAACATATGTAAATTTGAGTTCTGCACCATGAAAAAAAAGAAATGACTAAGTCCATCATTTGTCCCCCCCATTTAAGACTTAACATACGAGGGGTGTGCAATAAGTTATGCCCCTGACCCCCTTCCAGGAGAGCAATAAAACTTGGCACAGTTATTAGTCTTTCTCTACATAGGAACCACCCAGAGTTATGCATTCCTTCCATCGTTTAATGCAGCTCTGGAGACCGTTTTTGTAGAACACCCCAGGTTGATCCTCCAACCACGACATGACTTCAGAAATCAAGGCTGCATCATCTGGGAAACGCTTTCCTTTCAAAAACAATTTCATGGTTGGGAAAAGGTGAAAGTCAGAAGGTGAAAGATCAAGAGAGTAGGGAGGATGGGGGTTTTTTTCATAAGCACACGCCTGTGCTTCTGATCTGGCGACATGCGAGTTGTGGACTGGAGCGTTGTCCTGCAGGAGGAGGGTGCCTTTGCTGATCTTGCCCCGCCTCTTGATTTTGATAGCTTTCCTTAATTTCCTCAAAAGTGAAGCATAATATGCGCCTGTAATTGTGGTACCCTTTCCCAGGAAATCTGTCACTACTACTCCGTCCTGGTCCCAGAAGACTGTGAGCATGACCTTGCCAGCGGAGGGCTGCACCCTTGCCTTCTTTGGAGGTGATGAGTCCAAGTGCTTCTACTGCATTGACTGGGCTTTGGTTTCTGGATCATAGTGATGGACCCAGGTTTCATCCTGTGTAATCAGTCTTTAGAAAAACTTTGATTGATCTTCTTGGCACATCTCCAAATTCATCCTCGAGCACTTGACGTGTTCTTGCTTCTGGAATGGTGTGAGCAATTTGGGAATCAATCTGGCAGACACCTTATGCATATGCAAATGGTCATGAATGATAGTTTCCACAGACCCTATACTAATATTGACATTTTGGGTTATTTGGCGAATAGTAATGCGCCGATCTTCCAAAATGGCAGCATCAACTTGACAGACAGATACCTCATCAATGGTAGAGGGGGGGGGGCAGGTCTGGGAGCTGTTTCCACAGACTTACGGCCATGTTTAAATTCATGATGCCAGCATTTTACAAGGTCATATGATGGGGCATTATCACCATAAGTTTCTTTCATTTCATCAAAAGTTTCTTGTGGTGTGCGTCCTTTCAAATACAAAATCCGGATCACTGCTCCACATTCACCAAGCTCCATTTCACACCTGACTCAATTCAAACACCTGTAAAACAGAAACCACAATTAGTTCAGAGCTGTAATTTGCCACATAACCCGTAGAGATATAAATCATAGCACATGCAAAATTTCAGCTAGATCAGACAACTGGAAGTGGGTCAGGGGCATTACTTATTGCACGCCCCTCATATTTAAATTTGAGTTCAGCACACTGCAAAACTGCTAAATAGAACTACACAGAAAATTTTGGACAAATATGGTAAAATAGTCCCAAAAATGGAGTGTTTTTATAACCTGTAAAGAGCCCCTGGGGCACATCCAAAAGTTATTACGAAGTATAGACAAACAAAATTACATAGAAATCAGTTAGTTACAACTTTGCAGAAAGTTTTATACAAATCCAAGTCATCAATTTTTTTTTTTTTAACAACAAAGTGTCAATTTTAGCCATTTTAACCTGAAAGGCACTCCCTAGGGGCGCAACCGGAGTTTTCCTAGAAAATCTTTTCTGTTCCTTTTTTTACTCATATCATGTTTAATATTTGTGCAAAATTTCAAAAAATTCCAAAGCACAGTTATTGAGAAAAGTGCGGACAGACAAACGGACAAGGGTGAATTTACAGGTCCACTCTCCTTTTGTCGGGGGGGGACCAAAAACCAAATAAAAAAAAAAAAAACAAGAAATTGCATCTGACAACATCACTAAGAGAAGATGCAGCAATCATCGTATGAGCCAGTGTAGGGTAGCCATATCGAGGGGATTTTATTTAGGCTTTGAATATTATTTTATTTTTAATATTTAGTCAGGGTTTACTTGTAGAGAGAAGTATCCTTATGACAGATTGTCCTGACAAACCCCTAGTAAAGAGCGACCTTAAACTCTGAAGGATAGTATCTAGTAGGCTTTCAAGTTCTCTCTAGTAGGCATTCAAATTCAAAAGCTTTTTTTTTTTATCAGTTTGTTTAAGCTGGGGATGAAGCACCCTACCGGATACCAGACATTCACCCGCTATCTCATATATTCCAACCGAGAGATCTTTCATTTTTTTTTTTCTTCTGGCTTGTTTTTGATCTAATAAATACAAGAACGAAAAAAAAGAAAAAAAAAAAATCGAGAAATAGCATCTGCCAATATTAGTAACAACAGGATATTAAAACTCATATGCCATAAAACACAGTGAATAGAATGCAATCATTTTCTTGTTCAAAACTTTACAAGATTCACCACATCCTCCCAGTGTCGGTGGGAGGCTGAGGAGACGCATCAAGACACGAAACATAAACTGAAGAAGAAAAAAAAAAAAAATGAAAGTTAAAAAATAAAATAAACAAAAAGAAAAACTAAAAATTCAAGAAAATGGCTGCAATCCGTGACAAAAATAAAAGTCACAGGCATTTTTTTTTTTTTTACCATAGACCACAAAATGAAAAAAAGTAGAAAAAAAAATTATATATATATCAAATAAATGTTACTAAAGGCAAGATAAGTTACCTGGATAAGTTTTTAGCGTTTTAACTTATTTTAAAGCGTTTATTCTGTTTGAAAAACAAGTAGTATCAAGTGTCATATGAGAACAAGAAAAAATGGCGGAGATGGAGGGTCATATCTTTGGTGTCTATAAAATCGCCCAAAACTTGAAAATAAAAAATGCTTGTAGAAATCAACCCAATGTCATGGTAACGTTTATTGGTTAGATTTCTATCAGCATTTCGTTTTACTTTTTTAGTTTCGAGCGATTATCGAAACTCTAAAGATGATGGCCTCATGTCAGCCATCTTGTTGTTGGTCTAACTTAAGCACTTGGCATTACGTGCATTTCAAACTTAAACACTTAAAAATAAGAATTGTAATTTATCTTGCCTTTAGTAACATTTATTTTTTATATATTTGTTTCTTGATCACTTTTTTGTTGTCTATAGTAAAACATGCTTGAAGCTTTTGTAACATAGGACGGATATTCTTAGGAGACACTCATTCCATCTGCACTTTTATCAAGTAAAATATTATTTTAAACTTTAGAGTGACAGACCAACAGACAGATGTTTGGACGTATCTAATCCATTCATAATATAAGGAACATTATTGTGTCTGTCAAATTTTTATTTTTTTATTTTTTATAAATATCTTACCTACTTTTTAGAAATGGAAAATATTGAATTCATACTAAATAAGAGATTCCTTGGCGTTTTGGCTGGGAGCAAAGTGTAGTATCTGTTCTGATACTACACTTCGCCTTTTCAGTCCTCGGTCAGTGAAGGAGATATTCCTTCTAGACGGAGGCAATTTTAATTTTTTGTTCCGGTCCAGAGTGCCCCTTTTGAGGGGAGCTGGATTTTCCCCACATTAAAAAATCGATTTTGTGTCTAACTTTGCCCTCGTGGGAAAGCAAGTAAATAGAAATAGATTCCCAACAAATAAAGCAGATACCATGACCGGAAATTGAAACTGAAACCTTCAGACCTTCAATCTGAAGTTCTACGAACTGGGCTATTTAGATTTTCTTCCAAGCAGATCTTAAAACATTACCTTAGCAAAATAATTATAGCTTTTACGTGACGTCATAGATTTATGATTTACGTCATGCTTAAAAACCTGTATTCAAATATAAACGATCATAAAATTAAATGAATGGTTGAACGTTATCAATAATATAGGTTGGAAATTATTGGGAGGGTAGTGTCTAGTTGGCAATCAATTTCAAAGGCCTTTTTCCCCTCTTTTTTTTTTTTTCAATTTTCTTATCAGTTTATTCAAGTTGGGGCTAGAGCATCCTACCGGATGCCAAGCATTTACCCACTATCTCATATATTCCCACTGAGAGATCATTTAAGATTTTAACTGTCCCTTTAAGTGCAATTGTTTAAATCTCTCTTGCACTTGGTTCACCGGGTATATTTGAAAGGCAAGTTTCGAAAATTCTTTTCATGAGTCCAGTTGCTCATATAATTACTGAAATGATGGAGATCTTCCTATGATTCCAGTTTCTTTTCGTGTCGTACATAAGACCTTGGTATTTCTTCATCTTTTTCCTCCCAACTGTTTAACCCAGCATCATTGGGGGACACAAACTTCTACTAAGGTTGCTTCTTTCTCCTTATCCCAATATCACTATATGTAATTAGATATGCATTAATCTGCATATCAACGAGTCAATATAATAAAAAGATGTGATCAGCACGAAACAGATGAGACCTGGTGAAAAGATATGTGCATGCTGGCAATATATATATATATATATATATATATATATATATATATATATATATATATATAATGCTGATATGATCTCAAGCTAATTCGACCTTATAAGAACAATGGTGTTAAGACAATTCAACATTCGACTAATCCCCGAATTCAGTGGTACAGCAACAGACACTTCAATAATAAAATGGTTGAAAGATCTGGACTTGACTTGTGAGCTGTACGAAATAACATTGGTGGAGCGAGTCCTGCCATTACAATTGAAAAGTGTGGCTCGGGAAACATATTCGCAGCAATCAGAAAAACAATGAAATGATAATGAGAAATACCATCGTACAGGTCCTGGAGATTTATATGAAATACCATCGTACAGGTCCTGGAGATTTATATGAAATACCATCGTACAGGTCCTGGAGATTTATATGAAATACCATCGTCAAGTTATGGAGAGTTTTATGAAATACCATCGTCAAGTTATGGAGAGTTTTATGAAATACCATCGTCAAGTTAATGAGATTTTTATGAAATACCATCGTCAAGTTAATGAGATTTTTATGAAATACCATCGTCAAGTTAATGAGATTTTTATGAAATACCATCGTCAAGTTAATGAGATTTTTATGAAATACCATCGTCAAGTTAATGAGATTTTTATGAAATACCATCGTCAAGTTAATGAGATTTTTATGAAATCCCATCGTCAAGTTATGGAGAAGTGTAACGTATAATTCGAATTAGATTTTAGAGTAATTGCGGCATCAAATTATGTAAAGAAACAATTACAATTTGACAGCCTAACAGACCAACAAAAAGGCTTTTACAAACTGAAGCGTGATAGACCGATAAAAAGCTATTTCAAATGGACACATGACAGACCAACAGACAGGCTGCAACTAAACTCGTTGTGTCGGCTGCAACTAAACTAAACTCGAATGTCTCGGCTGCAACTAAACTCGAATGTGTCCATTCAATCTCTGTTTAGCAATCAAAAATTGATTTCAAACTGACGCATGATATACGGATATGAAAATCTTTTTTTAGAAATGTGGGTATTCGTTCAATAAAGACGTATGGAAGAGTCGAGTCGAAGAAATGAGAAATCGTTGAACGACGATATTCGACCAAAGAAATTAAGGCAAGCAATAAAGTGTCGCTGAACTGGCCGTGTGCATTCAGAGAAAGGAACTCTTCAAGAGACGATTACTCTAAATAATGCCTTTACACAATGCAGGAAGAGAAGGTGCAGCAAACAATGGCAAAAAACCAATAACTTGGAAGCCAGACACTATTTGTCGAACGATTTGTCTCTTTCGTAAATAACAATTCGCACAGTGGCGGACAGGACTTCAAGAATTTAATCATCTGTCGTATAAGAGTTTAACGCATTGAAAGTTAGGAGTAATCAGCTAGAATTTGGATGATTTGGAATACTACTCTCATCTCATCGACTGAAACGTCGTGAAAAATAAGACTTAAGATGAGAATGGTAGTCTGAAGAAATCAAATAATGCAAAGAAGCAAAGTTATCGCCAAAAATGTGGTTTATAAAAAAACTGTTTTACTGAACAATTCTGATCAGTTTCAACTAAGGAAGTCAAAAATTGAAAGACAAAAAAAAAAAAAAAACTCTTAATGTGCATGCGGTGGGAAGGAGACAGGAAGTCATTCTTTAATGACACAAACGTCATCTAACTTCCTTACCTGCCTCGACCCCCGCTCACTTTCATGAATTGCTTTAAGTCTTAGGCTTTATGGAAAAATTAGCATTTTCAAAGAGATTTGTCAGAAGAGTGAAAATCACTTGTTTTCTTTTAAAAAAAAATAATTCCAGCCCAAAAACACAAAACTTGGATTCATGAGACGCTTCAGCGACAAAAATTCAGCGACAAAAACAAAAACAGAATTTTACTAATAGAACAAGGTTGTCAAACTTTTTATTAATTCCCAAATGATCACCTATTTTAGGATTAAATCAACGTTGCTTTACTATATATATATACCTACATATATATATATATATATATACCTACATATACATACATATATACACACACACACACATATATATATATATATATATATATATATATATATATATGAACATGGAAATAATATTAAAAATTCTTGAAACGTCATATATTAGAATCCTTCAACCCACTATAAATGATATTGCATTCGACAAAAGCTGTTGTGGACGAACTTTGTTAACAGTGTCCATGAACTTGCTGATTTTAATACTCAAATTCTTAATCGACCTATATTTTTCATCGACTCTATATATTTTAACTTATCATCGCCTAACGCCATTTACTGCATATTTTAGTTTTCACTTTTAATTCTCATTTTCGCTCCTTCACACTTTTACTTCAACACCTGAAGATGATTCGTGGACAAATCGAAAGCGCTCGTGACAACAACAACTATGGAACTTTTATTAATATTTTTGATTTTGATATAAAAATATTATACGGAAAATCGACAAATCAAAAAAAAAGAATCATAAAGTAAAGAGTCTCCGTTGCATTTAATAATATTTGCTTGAATGAAAAAATGCTGCCTAAATATATATATCGACACACTTTATTATATATATATATATATATATATATACTAGCCTTGGTGCTCGGCGTTGCCCGGGGGTTTGGAGGTGTGTGTTAGGCAAAAAAAAGTGGTAGTACGCAGGCAGGTTCAAACCCGTACCGTAAAGGAGAAAAAGAACATGAAAACAAAACGTGACATCTTTGCTGTTGCATCCATCGCCAAACTGGAAGTGACGAATGTTTAAATTAAAGCTAGTCCATCAAAAAGAGGGTATGACTTTCGAAAATATCGGCAAAAAAGTGACCCACCCCCCACCCTGTAGAAAAGTACAAAGTTGAGGGTGAAGGAATTAATGTTTTTAGCCAATTTTTTTTATATTTGTTATCCGAAGGGTCGAGCTTCAAAACGATACTGATCTTGTGAAAATTTGTCACCTCTGTCGAAAGTTTTGGGCAGACATACAAACATACATACATACATACATTTAAACAGACAGGTGAGATTTATATTATAGACTAGGGTGAGAGGGGGCTTTGCCCGGTCGTAAAATATGCTTAAATATGATATTTTAATTTGTCCAGATTTCATATATATTATTATGGAGTCGTGATGTCAAAAGTAAAAAAAAAAAGTATTTGAGTGCCATCAGCTAGAATCAAAACCGAAATCAAAACTGCAGCATTCAAAGCTGGTGACGTTACCACTGTACCAACGTGACATGCATATGAACTGATTTAAATTAAAAATAAACTAAGATGAACGTACAAAATGTATAACGGTTTTTTCAATTTTGACCCATTTTTGACCCCTTAAAAAATTATTTTAACCGACTAAAGAAGACCCATATAAGAACGGTCTGTAAAAAATCCAATCATTTGAGGCCCCTAGTGCCGCTCTGCGAGTTTTAGTTTCGGAGGAGATAGAGTTTGAAAATATGGAGACATATATATATATATATATATATATATATATATATATATATATAGTATTATAATGGAATAATTTCAGGAGGAAATCCGGGTATGAGAGCTCAATGTGGTAAACAGAGCAATAACATAAAAATATAACACGGAAATTACATAATTGTCGATGCAATAATTTATTTCAACCTTATGGTATTATTTATTTTTTTATTTCAGTATCAAAAATGTAATTGTCTAGTTTAGATGCTTGAAAATACCATAAGGTTGAAATAAATTATTGCATCGACAATTATGTAATTTCCGTGTTATATTTATATATATTTATATATATATATATATAGTAATATCTCCCCTGTGTATGTACTCTCTTTTTTTTGTTATTACGTATTCCTGGCCGTTCTTCGTTTTTATTTAATAATCATTGAAAAGCTTTTTCAATCTTACTTTAATTAAGGATTAACATTTTTTGCGCTCTTTTTTATTTTTAAAGAATTATTGAAAAACGTTTAAAAATATTAATTAAGAATTATTGAAATCATTTTTAATTCTTTAAAAATTTTGTTATTATATGCGCAGACAAAGACTAATTGTGTTATTTTATCTGTGTAATTTTGTTAATATTATATATTTATCCCAAACACCGACTTGAATATAAAGAGTTACTATTTGAAACTATGCCTATGAGGGCACTATGTCGGGAATTGAGCAGCAAGATGTCTTTTCTATTTAAAAAAAATTTTTTTTACTCTTTTTCATTCCAAACAAGGCAGATTACCATGTTGAATGTAAGGGGTTACTGGGCTAAGATCAAAGTGGAGTATCTGTTCTTCAGATGCTGGACTTCCAATTCTTGTTCTCTTTCAGTGGAGGAGAAATCCTTCACAACTGAGACGATTTAAAATTTTTGTACCTTTTCTCCACGTTAAAAAATGACCCTGGTGTCTGACTCTGTCCCGTGGGGAGGCATTGTAAATAGGTACTATTTGGGACACGGACCTGTGGGGAGTTGAGCAGCAAGATATCTGTTCAAATTACATTTAAACTTTTGCAGGTTAGTACACACAGGGAAGCAGGAAACAGGGAGGGAATTCCAAAGTCGAGCATTCTGGTGAAAGAAACTATAAAGGTAAAAAGCTTTCTGGCATTTAAGAACCTCTACAGTGTAAGGGTCAGAGGCATTTATGTTGAGGGCGTATAAAGGCTTTGAGTTCGTCAGAGCACATTCCATTAATGGGATGCAACATTGTGGTGATGGGACTGACCTAAAATACAAAAATACGTATGTACAGGGTAGAACGATAAAATTGTCGCCCTAGAAAAGACGACATGATTTCATTTCCGTTTGATGAAAGCCGGTTTTCTTTTTCTGTTGCAGACCATCTACTAGTTGGCCAGTTGTGTACAAATGCCAAGAGCGATAGGAGCCTTCTATCATGTCTGAAAATGACACAATGTTCAATGAGCGAGATTGGAGATGCGCCACTGTACAACTTATGCTCTCTAACAATCCAAATTATGACAACAGGACCATTGCTAGCATTTTCAAAGTGCATCGCTGGATTGCCATGAATAACGGGGACATACACAGGGTGAAGAAAACAACGTTTTCAGCCACAATTATGGTCTATGGTGTGGTTTTCAGTGAGGGCCACATCATGCCACCTCACATCTTCGAAGTCAGCTTGGAAATCAACACCTGGATGTGCTGAAAAGTGTGATGATCCCTTGGTGCAATCAGGTGGTTGCTGGCAGACTCTGTGTGTGGCAGCAGGACTTGCCACTGGCCCCCAAGTCCAAAGAAACCCAAGCTTGGCTTCAGAAGGAGTGCTACGACTTTGTACCCTTCATCCTCCCCTAACCTACTTCGTTTGGTCATACGTCAAGAACATCACCAACATGACCTCCCACAGCACCAAAGCCAGACTGATCACCACCATCTGCTAAGTATTCGCCGAGCTCTTGCCGGCACTTGTGGGAAAACATGCTCCCAGTTCCGGACCTGTACTGAGATGGTGATTGAGGCTGAAGGTGGTTACATTGAATACATGTCAACTCTACTACATAATCAAGTTATCTGAATTTATTTTTTCAATAAAAGTTATAAAATAAAGCTGTAGTGTTATTTTCTTTAGGGCAACAACGTTATAGTTCCATCCTGTACTCTTAATTTTCTGCAATTAGTGGACAAAATAATTTTGACATTTTCAGAGGTAAGTGAAGTAAAGCTATACTTTTTTTTTTTCTGATGGAAGAATGCGTAAACATTAAAGAGAAACAAGAGGGCAGTGTTACCTGGCCGGTGAATCCCTGTCCTTCCTCCGATCGTAAAAACTCCTGGTAAACAAGGTTCACTTTGTTGATGACCGTTGTGACGTGGTCATCGAAATCCGAACTTGACGCAGCAAACAAGGCAATGGCCCCTAAGGGTATGAATTCTTTTGTTAGGGTCAGGTTGGGGTCGCCATCCTTCACACCCAGCGAGTCAGAGGAATAAGGACTTAAACTGAAAGAGATAAAACAAAGGGTCATCAACATAAGTTAACGAAAAGATCAATCAACTTCGACATCGAGTTAGGTTCAACTCCACCATCACGATTTGTGAATTTAAAAAAAATAATCACCATAGATATTAAACTTACTGGTAGGTGCTCGACTGAGCTCCAATCTATGATCCCTTCCCTCTTAAACATTCACAAGAAATACCTGTCTCGTTACAACAACCATCAACAATTTCCTTCACTCGCTATCTCTGCCTACAGCTAACTGAAAATTCCATGAGAAGAGTTTCTTTCCTAAAATGGGACACAATGCCATGTGGATTTTAGTACTGACTAGGCTCAACATTGCTTTAGTATATATTAGTGATGGGATAATTCCAATACAATTACCGATTCTGTACTAAATTCCTGATTCCGATACAATTACCGATTTTTTTAAAATCTCAATATGTTTAACTCTAAAGATTTTTTCCCCCTCGATTACTGTAAAAACATGTTAAATGTGCATATGTTTTCCCAAATAGAAAAACACACGTGTGTGGTGTGTGTGAACGGAGGAGGGCAGGATCTATAGATTTTAGCTTTACTGATAGTTTAAAATCAACAAGTCGAGCATGTGAAGGTCACCTTCTATGAGTGAAAAATTTAATTTCACCATGACTAATGTTTGCGCAAAATTTCAAAAATATTCAAGGAGTGGTTATTGAGAAAAGTGCAAACAAATGAAGTGATGAACGATTTGGGGGAATTTTGCCCCAATAATGCCTCCTAGAAGGAGGGGGGGGGCAACCAGTGTTATTCTATAAAATCTGTTCTGGCTAAAATTTACTTTCGCCATGACTAATGTTTGTGCAAAATTAAAAAGCAAAAATCCTAGACGTGGTTAGCGAGAA
This sequence comes from Euprymna scolopes, assembly GCF_053919585.1. Lineage (NCBI taxonomy): Eukaryota > Metazoa > Mollusca > Cephalopoda > Sepiida > Sepiolidae > Euprymna > Euprymna scolopes. The sequence continues at coordinate 71,970,417 of NC_136518.1, forward strand.
AGTGTAAATAAATGAACCGACGAATGGGAGTGAATTACGAGGTCCAATCCCTTCTTTGTTGGGGGAACAATAGTTATTTTATTATTATTACTACCAGCAGTGGAATATTTTGCTTTAAAGGAAGTCAAATAAAAAAAGGATAATTAAAGGAATCGTTTTTGGCATCGGAAAATAGGCACACATTTTTCACATTCCGATGTCCCCAGAAGTTCCAATTTTTCTAATTAATCATCCCAACACCAGTGTGTGTGTGTGTATATATATATATATATATATATATATACTTGTTTATTGTTATATAAACATGCTCACATCCCACTGCTAAAGCCACTTGTTTCAATCAAACAACAGATATCATCAGGCAGCGACTTGACTATTCAAATGTTCAATGAATGATCATTATTCATTGAACATTTGAATAGTCAAGTCGCTGCCTGATGATATCAGTTGTTTGATTGAAACAAGTGGCTGTTTGTAGCAGCGGGATGTGAGCATGTTTATATAACAATAAACAAGTATTATCAGTTCTTTTTATTGAGCACTATCTAACAACTTCGTTGAATTCACTAGTCCATTACTTTTGAATAAAAAATAATCGAGTATATATATATATATATATATATATATATATATATATATAAGATTGTTTAATTGTGTGTGTGTGTGTGTGTGTGTGTGTGTGTGTATATATATATACATATATAAGATTGTTGAATTTTTATTTATTTTTTTATTAGTGATTCCGGACTAATTTCTTTCTTTTTCGCTCCCTGAGTGTTTATTATAAGAAAGGAGTTATTTGCCCTTTGTTTTTTCTGCCCACATTTTTATGACGTATTACTTTTTTATTTTATTTAAATATTATTTATTAATTAATAATTATTATGTGCATAAAAGTAAGTCATATATATATATATATATATATATATATATATATATATATATATACACACACACACACGTCAGACAATCTGTTCTGGTAGCACCAGGTTATTTGGAAGAAGAAGAAGAAGAAGAAGAAGAAGAAGAAGAAGAAGAAGAAGAAGAAGAAGAAGAAGAAGAAGAAGAAAAAGAAGGTGCTTTAGTATATATATATATTGATATAGACAAATGTTACGTATATTACATTCTATATAAATAAAAATATTATATTTTGCTCTTTTTATTGAGCACTTTTAATAACCTTGTCTAAATTCATGAGTTTTATCTCCTGAATATCATTAGCTTGATATATATATATATATATATATATATATATATATATATATATATATATATATATATATATATATATATATATATATATATATATATATGGTAATAGTAAGTTAATGTACTTCGTAACTTCTGTTGTATCTGCTACCGGAAGCGGTGACAAGGCAAATCAGTGTCTTCACTTTTTTCTCCCCAGTCCACATACTCTTTTTTTATCACATTTTTCCGGTCATATTTTTTTATTTAATAATCATTGAAAAGTTTTTGGTCTTATTTTAATTAAGAAAGATTGAAATTAGTTTTATTATTTTTTATTAGAATACAATGCAACAAAAATACTTTTTTGCACTTGTCTTTTTTAAGAATTATTGAAAACACATTTAAAAATTTTAATTAACAATCATTGAAATTAGTTTTATTTTTTTTTAAATTTTGTTTTCAAAAGTGCAAATAAAGACTAATCGTGTTATTTTTATTGTTTTATAATTTTGTTAATTTTTATTGCATATTTTTCAATAATGTCCTTTTCTTATATTTTATTTCAATAAATCGATTCACAATAGAAATACTGAAGAACAATAAAAGTGAAGTGAAGGCCTTGTCACCGCTTCTAGTAGCAGACACACTGGAAGTTAGGAAGTACACTAGCTCATTAACCCCTCCCCCGGAAAAAAAGCCTTTTGCGGACATACATAAAAAGCGATCATACATGCACACACACATTTTGCCTTTTATATGTAGATGTAGAAGAGCTATAGAAGGCTATCACAATGTATATACAGACATATATGTATATACTTATTGACTTGCAAATTGTCACTTGTTTCCGTCTTTCTTCTTCAACGGCGACTACATTCTATTCCTCGCATTGTGATAGCCTTTTAAATCTCTTCTCTCTATCCTACACAATGCTTCACGCAAACTACATCTCTTTTTATGTATATATACATACACACATATATATATATATATATATATATATATATATATACGAACAAACAGTTAATAAAACATGTTAAAAAAACACTTTGAAATGAGTTAAAAAAACATATTTAATCTGAAAAGGGAACAATAGGTAAGTAGATAGGACTATCTACTATAGGACTATCTACTTATCTATTGTTCCCTTTTCAGATTAAATATGTTTTTTAACTCATTTCAAAGTGTTTTTTAAACATGTTTTATTAACTGTTTGTTCGTATTATAAGCTCTATTTCCTATTTGGTTTTATCGAGCTTTTACATCCGGCTGAGATAACTTTATAAATATTAATTCTTTAATATTTATAATATACTTTATTTTACCATCTTGTATCATTTTGGTAAATTTAATTGTAATTTTCATTTTATATATATATATATATATATATATATATATATACGTATTTCAGACAACCTGATCAGACGAAGATGAAGTAAGGGCAATGTTGTATTAAATGCTTATATGAAACACTTACCCAGAGAGAATGTTGAGTGGTTCTGCGCAAGATGATGGGCAATGAATGAGGCGGAAATAGACATGATTAAGGGCTGATTCGTAATGAGCATTGATCACAGTGTTAAACGTATTTTTCAGGGTGGCATAATCTCCACGGATAGAGGGAAATTCCTGTCCAGATTCCAGAAGACTACCTAAAAATTAAAAAAAAAAAAAAATTTCATCACACACAAAAAATTGAAAACAAAATTCACACACAAAAAATTGAAGCAGGTAGCAGGAAAGGAATTCCAAAGTCTAGTTGTTCAAGAGAAGAAACTATTTGAGTAGCAAGCTTTCTGGAATTTAGCGACCGCAACAGTGACGGGGTGTGATTTTGTTGATAGGTGGGTTTGTCGGGAATATGTCTGTCAAGGGAGCACATATTATATTCAATACTAGTCCACTCGTCTTCCGGTATTGCCTGGGAATTTAGATATAGTGACGAAATTGTAATACTACTTCTATTACTACTAATGATGTGCTATGATAATAGTATTAGCGTTCTTTGGAGTAATTGCGCCAAATCCGGAGGGGGGGGGGTAATTGTGCCAACTAAAAGAGCACTTTTAGCTAGTTGGCGCAATTACCCCAAAGTACAGTACTGAGAAAAATATAAAAAAATAATTATGATACTATAAGTACAACGAATTTATCAGAGCACATTCCAAATTAGATGGGAAAACCACTATGTTATAGTCAGTCAGAAAGTAACCCTATGGTAGTGTGTTCCAAGTTTCTTCAGCACTGAAAATATGTGGGCGACCTATGCCACCTGCTTAGAACAAGTTGGACTTTAAGTGCCACCATTCTGAACATTCTACTTCTCTTTTCATACTGCAACTCATGGGCAGATAACTCAGTTATGTTAACACACTTGGTTTGGCCTTATTTACTCGTCTTCACACAGTGGGTGCCTTTTTATCAAGAACTGGAGGCCACTCAAGGTTAAAAACCATGAACAACAACATGAGAGGAATAGGCAAAGTCTGATGATTTAAGAAGACAGCTCAACAAGTATTTGGTAACATTAGACTTGAAAGTCAGTTGAGAAGCATTTCTGTGGTATTTTGTTCCACAGATGTTAAGTTCTAGAAAAGAAACTTTGTTCACGGAAGATCCGTTTGGTCAGGAAGAGGAAGGAAAATTTATTAGTGTGGTTGTAGCTGGACGCATTCTTGCTGCGAATGTTTTTCAGTGGTACACTAACGATGAAATTATGATAGAAACTAGCAATATCTCTTCCATAAGAAAGAGGCCGAATAAAAATTATTGTATATGTTGTCCCAGTGAATGCAAGATAGCCTTGCTGGTTTACAAAGGATTAAAAAAAAAGTTACCTCCATAAAGGACCATGAAGAGGACATCTGAGCGGTTATTTGAGCTGCTGTTAATTGGTGTGTACGTATTTGGGTCGACAGACTTCAGGGTATATTTCTCGATTTTTCGTTCAAATGAAGTTCCTAAGTGAAACGGAAAGAAACATTAGAAAAGATGTCTATAAAAAAGAGGAGAAAACACTTCAGTCGTCTGTGGCATATTTGAAATTACAAAAATATTTTGGAAATTAAAAATAAATATTTGAAATTTAAAAAAATTTATTTGAAATTTAAAAAAAATTATTCGAAATTAAAATAATATATATTGAAATTTTTAAAAATATACTTGAAAGTTAAAAAAAAATTTTGAAATTAAAAAATTAAAATCAAAAATATGTTTGAAATTAAAAAAAGAGGAAATTAAAAAAAATATCTGAAATTAAAAAAAAATACTTGAAATTGTAAAAATATTTCAAATTAAAAATATTTCGAATTAAAAGAAATATATTTGAAATAAAACATGTTAGAAATTGAAAAAAATTTCAATTTAAAAAATATATTAGAAATTTTTTTCAATTTAAAAAATATATTAGAAATTTTTTTAAAATATATTAGAAATTTTTTTAAAATATATTAGAAATTTAAAAAAAATATATTTGAAATTTAAAAAATATATTTGAAATTTAAAAAAGTATTTGAAATTTAAAAAAGTATTTGAAATTTAAAAAAGTATTTGAAATTTAAAAAAGTATTTGAAATTTAAAAAGTATTTGAAATTTTAAAAAATATTTGAAATTTAAAAAAGTATTTGAAATTTAAAAAATATTTGAAATTTAAAAAAGTATTTGAAAATTTAAAAAATATTTGAAATTTAGAAAAAACATACTAAAGAGAAAGAAAGTAATAGGAAATGTTAGAAATAATTCCAATCATTTAATAAAATTTCATAAAATTATCTAAAAAGTAGGAAAACAACTTTTATTAAATGTTATATGAGATGAATTAAATCAAAATGGTACAAAGGTTACACCCAAATAATAAAAAGAAAAAGTGGTGCTTATCCAGAATATGACCCAACTTTCATCAACTTCACAGCAGCATATTCCGGCAGGTTACAGCAAGTAGCCAGAAGATGCCAATACAATTAACCAATTGAACTCTCAGCAGACGACAAGTTTCAATGAAATTATGAAATTCATATAAACAAGGAAAAATATTTTAAATTGAAAACGGATGACAGAATACGTAAATATGTAAATGTATTCAATCTTCCAATCTGTCACGAAAAAAAAAACTTATAGTTAAAAAAGTTTGAAAAAAAAAAAAACATTTCAAAAATATTATTATAGGTGCAACATGACTGAAAGGAAAAAGCTTATGGACAAGTTTACACCAACACAAAATGCAAAGGGCTTAGACATTCTTAAGAACTGACAGATTTTGTTTTGCAATCAAGAATGGCCATGGGTCAAATGCTGAAAGTGAAATTAAAACTGTGATCCCATGACATGGCAACGGTAAAGAATTGTAAGAAAGTCCCCCTACCTCTAAATAAAGATTTAGCAAAAGCAAAAATGTTGTCAACACATCTTTACTTTTCTTGGATAAAACAAATTAAAACACTCGTTTCCTCCCTCTACTATGCTTTTGTTGTTAAAAAAAAAAAAAGATTATTCATTTGAAACTTGAAAAAAAAAAATGTATATATGAAAGACGTTCCAAAAGTAATGCCTCTTATTTTTTGTTCCGCCCAAATGTATCAGAGGGGACTGCAAATTGCAGTGTTATGATGACTGATCTTATGCATTCATGACCTGAAAGTTTCACCTCTCTGTTGCAGGCATGAATAGTGTGAGACTCTAAGAAAGCAACCCCTGTCATGGACGTGCATCAAAAGAAGAGATGCATAATTCCTCCATGCAGATAAAATTGAATCTATCAACATTCACCGGCACTTGTTGAATGTTTATGAAGCCGATGCAATTTTTTTTATTTATTTATTTTTTTTTATTACATTTTCACCCCAAACAAGGCACATTGCCACTTTGTTGTAGGGGGCTACTATCAGTGACATAAGCATCAGGGGGTACTGTGTAGGGAGTTGGGCAGCAAGATGTCGGTTCACGTTACACTTGAACTTCTGCATGTCAGTACAGTCAGGGAAGCAAGGGCCCGGAAGGGAATTCCAAAGTCTAGCTGTTCTGGGGAAGAAACTACTGGAGTAGAAGGCTCTCTTACATCTAGGGATCTCTACTGTGAAGGGGTGGGATTTTGCTGCTTGTCGGGTTTGTCGGGGGTATTTACGTCGAGGGGGCACAAGTGCTTGCAGTTCGTCAGAGCATTCACCGTTAAAGCACTTGTAGAACAGGCAGAGGGATGCAACATTTCGTCGATATGACAGAGGCTAAAGTTTAGCTGACAGTTCAGGACCTATCAAATTGGCGACTCTCTTTTGAACCTTGTCTAGGAGCGAGAGACTAGTGACAGATGCATCAGCCCAAATATGACAACAATACTCCATACGTGGGCGAATGGTGGCCTTATAGAGGTATAGGATACTTTCAGGCATTAATAGCTTTCTAGCATGGTAGAGAGAACCCACCTTCTTTGCAGCGGTCCTGGCAATGTTCTTAATGTAATTGTTCCAACTCATGTTTCCTGTGAACGTTAGGCCGAGGAGTTTAAAAGATGTACTTTCAGATAAAGAGGCTTTGGCCATTGCTATTGGCGGTAGGGAAGGTTTCCTGTAATTATCGAAGGAAACAAGTTTAGTCTTGGCAGCATTGAAGGTGACCATCCATTTTTGTTCCCATTCCACTTCGGATCGGAGGTCTTCCTCTAGTGTTTCTGCCATTTCTTTAGATATGTGTTCATTTGTTTTCCTGTCGTGTCTGTTATAAAGCGTGGTGTCGTCAGCATACATACCCTGAGGCACTCCCACATTTATATCATATTGTTTAGATGTACAACCGTCAAGGATAACCTGGATTTTTCTCTTATTTAAGAAGGATCTAATTATGTTATGTATTCTTCCAGTGATGCCGTATGATCTGATTTTCTTGAGAAGATCCTCATGCCATACCCTGTCAAAAGCCTTAGATATATCTAGAGCTACCGCTCTACCCACATCCGCTTTGTCCAGTGACTGGTATATACATTCTGAGATTACAGTTAGGATGTCTGTTGTGGAACGGGCTTGCCTAAATCCATATTGTTGGTCAGTCAGAAGTTTAGCATCTGTAAGGTGATGGACTAGAGCTTGGTTAATTATTGTCTCAAATATTTTGGCGAAAAGTGGGAGGAGGCTAATGGGGCGATAATTTACTGGGTCAGTTCTTTTGCCACAATTCTTGAAAACTGGCACTACAGAAGCAGTTTTCCAGCAGGCAAGAAAGCAAGATTCATTAAGGCATTTGTTGTAAAGTTCGGAGAGAATTGGAACTACTTCGGCGGCGCACTTTTTTAATAGCACAGCCGGGATGAGATCAGGTCCACATGCTTTTGCAGTGTCAAGATTTCTTATGATAGCATGCACCTGAGCAGGGGTGATTTTCAGATCGTCTACTGTGGCGTCTGTCTGCAAAGGAAAGTCAGGGAGGGGGTGGTTAGCAAAGTCCAGTGTGGAGTTGGAGGAAAACCATCTGGCAAGCATGTTAGCCTTCTCAGTTGCTGAGCAAACAACCTCATGATTGTTGGATAGTGGAGGAATATTTGATTGCCAATTATTTACTACACTGTTGTAGATTTTCCAGAAGTCTCGGGTTCCTAATTTCTGTGCTTCGATGCGTTTTTTGGTGGTTTCAGTAAATTCTCTCTTAACTGTCGTTATTTCTTTCTTACAGTTATTTTTGGTTTCTATGTACTTCTGTCTGTTTGAACTGGGCTTATGTCGGTTAAATTTGCGGTACGCACAGTTAAAAGATAGGTTTGTTGATTTCAAAGTGGCGACAGAGATGTGAGTGACAATGCGCATTCCAGACTTTTATAACCAAGGCATCAAAAGAGATTGGCAAAATGAATGATGGTGACTATGTAGAAAAATAAAATTCTGGAGCACAAAAGGTCGCACATTTCAATGGTACCACAACTCCAGTCTTTGTATATTTTCAAATATTTTAGTTTTTTGAGTTAAAAAATATAAAAAAATAGGAGGCTTTATTTTTTGGAATGATCCTCATATTTTTCTTGAAAAAAGACTTTTTTTTTTCCTTGATATAATTAAACTATTTTCTTCTCGATTTTACAGTTTTGTTTTTAGTGCTTTTTTGTCCTGTTTGATTACAATGCCATGTTTGGATTTATCATCTGGCAGTCTTCATATGGTCCTTTTCTGGTGTTATATAATGGAATGAGTGTATATAAACAGGGTCTATATAATATATAATATAATGGAATGAGTGTATATAACGCATGTCTCTTTAACCTTGTGTTATATCAGTGTGTCGTCTAGTGGTTAGAATATTCTTCTATTGATGTATGTATGTAAAATTTATATTGTGTGTGCAGCCACTTCTTCACAAATGCACATAGTTAACAAACGTGACATATAAACTTTCATAGATAACTTCTTTACAATCAAATGATAACAATATGTCTGCTTATCTCAGACCAAAGGAATCACATACCTTCTTATCAGTCCAAACACTAAAAGAAAGCCATAACAACGAGTTATATTTGCCATGGGTTTTATTAATCTTAGGGATTCCCTAGTCGGAGTTTGGTATGTGGAGTCTCTTTCTACATGTTCCCTCATTCCCTCTTCTGCTTCCAACACAGTCATCCACACATCTGCTCACCAACTCATTAGTTTAATCTCTGCTAACTAACTATTACGTCAGCAAAGCAGACCCAACTATGTGTCGTTCACGTGAGCTAAAACCTTGTTTATTTAACTAACCAAATTCCAAACTTACTTTTAAATTTCTAAATCGACTTTGTTTATTTTATTTGAGTTAAATTCCTAACTAAACATTCTAAGCTGTAAATACACATTTTCCAAAATCTAATTGTTTTATTTTTCTAATAATAATAATAATAATCGACCAGGTTACCCAGCGGTGTCCCGGCATGCTAATACAATACTAAACTGGCTGGTTACGTAATCATGATACCAACATGAGGTTGTCAGAAATTGGGTCGTATTCTGGATAAGTACCCCCCCCCCAAAAAAAAACAAAAAACAAAATGTCACCCATGAAATTGTTAATAGAAAACAACATTCCTTTCTGTAATCCAACTATATCTATGCCTGACTTGTCCACCAAGTGGCAATAATGTGTGTTCAACAGGATTTGGTCTTTAAAACATGAGGAAGTGATTGGAGGAGACCTGTGGGGTATTATGTACATGAACTGAATATATATATTGCATATTGAGAAGATAAATAACAACTGCGAAAGTATTGTTCAACCCTAAATGATCATATGCTCTTATTATTTAATAGCTTTTTTTAACCACTGTTATTAAAAAGACAGCAACTGCAATAAAGAGAAAAAGAAAAAAAGCAACATCACCACGACGACTGATACTGCTATGTGTTATCTATACAACAAAACTCCAGCTGAAGATTCGATTTAGTCCACCTTATCGCCACAATAAGTAACATTTTGAAGCTTTCATGTCTTTTCTAAAATATTTTTTTTTCTTAATGGAAATTACTCAAGACAAGGCATGAAGCCACTTGATGTAAGGCGCTAAAAAATAACTACTTTGAGGTAAAAAAAACTAGCCAAGTGTTGGATACAGTTTGACTCAGTAAACAGCAATTCTCCCCTCCCTTTGTTCGAAATATTGTTCATGGAATGTGAGGACCAAAGGACACAATAAGAAAAGCAAGGGTTATGAGGCTGCCGAAAGTAAACACAGGGTCCACTTTCCACTCTCCATATTGTTGTATAAGAATAATTTTTAAAAAATTGATAATAAAAAAGAGGAATGTAAAAATATCTTTTAAAAAAAAATCAAATAAAAGGGTTAATCCTGCAGTATGGCCGAACAGTGCATTGGAAATAAAGAAAAAGCAAAACAGTTATAAAGTCCAAAAAGTCACTGAAGGTTTGAAAATCTTTGTCATTTTACCATTTGTGATTATGTTTTTCTCTATTTCAGATATTTTGCAGACAATATTTTTGGAAATTAATTAGGGATAAATATAGCATTGAACAACGTATGCAAGTTATGAAATTGTTTTACCAAAATCGGAGGTCAATTGTTTTGACTCAAAGATCTTATTGACGGCATTTTCATGTAAGAGATAGCCCAAGTCACAACACAATTCGAAACGAACCCCAAATCCCGCAAGAGTTGAAGGAAAACATCAGGAACAAAATAAGGAAGTTAAAATAATTTTCATGGAAAGTGTTCGACTAAGCTTCAATCTATGGTCCCCCCTCGCCAAACTTTCACAAGAAACACTTGTCTAGCTGAAAACACTATCAATAATTCCCCCCACTCTTTATCTGTGCCTCAACCTAAACATAGATTCCATGATCAAAGCTTCTTTCTTAGAACTGCACACCTGTGGAATTGTCTTCCGTTTTCCTGCTTTCCAGCCGTCTATAATATGGTTGTCTTCAAGTCCAACGTGAACAAGTTTCTGATCAGCCGTTCCACTTAAGTTAACAAATTTATCGAACTTCCATTACTATCGATTACTATATTGTCCTTTTGACTACTGTACACTCTTTAACCCTTATCCTTGAGTGGCCTATCGGCCTTGATAAGTGGTGACGCCTATGTATAAAAAAAAAAAAAAAATTTGCAATCCAGAGATTCTGCAATCAGTCATGAATAATGTTTTGGAAAGAGCACAAATATGCAAAGCTGAAAATGGGCAAATTTAAAAAATATTATTTTTTATAAATAAAGATTGTTTGAATTTTGCATTAAAAAAACTTGCCAATATCTTAGTCAGATGGTGTTAAAATTACAGAAAGGTATCATAAAATATAAAGAATCTATTTAAGTTCTAAACCCTTCAGTGACATTTTGGACATCCTGTATATGAGTGATATCAACAGAAACACAATTGGCATAAAAAAAGGAAAATACATGTTATGTAAATACATGTATATGTAAATACATAGTCACATCGCTCCATATAATAAAACTCCATACGAAGCAAAGTATCAAGTTGGTGCAAAAGTTTTTGCCAGTTAGTAGAAGTGATATTTAAAATGATTGTAATTTGTTTTATGAAATATGGTTATCGCTTAAACACTTGTGATTAATTTAGGACTTTTTATTTCAGATTATTAAAACAGTATTCATATTCTCACCTACGTTGACCCAAAAACGACCTTCAACAAAAAAGGAGCCATCTTCCATCCCGTTCTCACACATCACTACTGACCAAAGATATCCTAGAAAAATTGGCTGGGACCCCCTTACCACCGACCCACCCACCATATTCTTCTGACCTACCTCTCTTGGATTATCGCATTTCAAGAATTACAAAACAATTTAGCTGGCCATAGGTTAACATGAGGAGATGAGATTGAACAGGAGTTCGATTCATATTTCACATCAAAGCAAAAATTACAAGTGAGGCATTTATAAGCTCGTTGGCAGGTGGGGTCGAGTTATAGAGAACAAAGGTTGTTATTGTTATGAATAAAGAGTTTTGAAAACAGGTTTTCATTTTAAAGATGAAATTTTAAATTAGTAAAAAATTTTGCATTGACCTGATAGAAGGGGATCCACAACTTCCTAAAAAATGCAATCACTATCACTAAACGCAATATATATATATATATATATATATATATATATATATATATATATATATATATATATATATATATATAATTCAGGTTTGAGATATTCAAAAGTAGAGACTAATAAATACAATGAGGTTGTTAGAAAGTGCTTGATAACGAGCAAAATATTATTATTATTATTTTTATTTCGAGGATAAACAGTAAGATTTGGTCGCTACAAACAGCCATCTGTTTCAGTCAATGAGGGTTCGTCAGGGTACACTCAGACCATTCGCCACCATAGAAAAAAGGAAAGACTGAGCTCTTCAAAAAAAGAAGGATAAAATGGAGAAATCGCATTTCACCCTCGTGGAAAAATTTCAAATTTATATTGTATATAAATCCAGCTGTAGTAATTTTTTAACAATTTTCAAAAAAAAGTTGAAATGCGATTTCTCCATATTTATCCTTCTTTTTTAGAGAGCTCGCAACTTTTAAAGTTTTTGTTTTTTTGAAGACCTCAGTCTTTCCTTTCATTCTATGGAGTCGAATGGTTCAGGGTCACCTGATGAGTCTCATTGACTGAAACAGATGGCTGTTTGCAGCAACCAAATGTAACTGTTTACCCTCGAATGATATATATATATATATATATATTGGCAGCAAGTCATTATTCAAGCACGTCTTATTGAACACAACAGAGTAATTCTTTTTTCCGATTTTTCTGGGTATCTTTTCCATTCACCGAGAGATCTTTTTTATTTCAGCTGGCATGTTGTATAAAATGGCGCCCAAAGTTGTTGTTCAGCCATTTTATACGAGATGCTAACTGAAATAAAAAAGACCGCTCGGCAAATGGAAATGATATCCAGAAAAATCGGACAAAAGAATAACTCTCTCATGTTCAATCAGATGTGCATGACTATATATAATTAATTTTTAAATATTTTTTGGAGGAAATTAGTCTAAAGACCAAAGTTTATTTTAATGTATTAGTAAATATATTAATACTATTAAAAGAAAACAGTGCCCTTTATACTATTGATATATAATAAGCTCAATAGGTATAGATATCCTAGAGCTATATTAATATTGAGTAAAACGAATCATAATTATGAATTAAAAATCAGTTTCAAAAGGAAAAACAAACTAAATCAACTCGATTGTACAATCGCTTCGGAAACATACAATCGAGTTGATTTTGTTTGTTGACTTATATATAGATATATTATAAAACATAATATATATATTTATATATATGAATATATTTTTAATAAACGCAATATATATATATATATATATATATATATATATATATATTAAACATAATATATATATATATATGAATATATTTTTAATAAGCGCAATATATATAGATATATATATTATTAAACATAATATATATATATGAATATATTTTTAATAAGCGTAATATATATATATATATGAATATATTTTTAATAAGCGCAATATATATATATATATATATATATATATATATATATATTATTAAACATAATATATATATATATATGAATATATTTTTAATAAGCGCAATATATATACACATATATATATATTATTACTAAAATGCAATATATGTATATTATTACTAACCGCAATGTATATATATATTGCAATCGTGTAAAGAAGACGAAAATTCATGATTACAACATTAAAAATAAAGTTAACGAGGTGAAGAGATTAAAAGTGGGAAAAAGTTGACTTTATCTTAACGTTCATATGACTTTTCACCTTCTTTTCATGATTGCATTATATAAATTTTGTACCTCTCAAAGAATCATTATATATATATATATATATATATATATATATATATATATAATGATTCTTTGAGGGGTACAAAATTTATATAATGCAATCATATATATATATATATATATATATATATATATATATATGTCTTTTATTTTTTTTATTGCCCTTTTATCTTTTTGGCTACATATGTTTCCGATGTTGGACCATGTTTACGATCCAGCAGCCTCGTCTGACTAACAACCACTTCTGTGAGGCCTGACAATGCTGTTGGATCGTAAAATATTGTCCAACATCGGAAACATATGTAGCTAAACAGATAAAACGGTAATAAAAAAATAAAATACATATTTGCTCTGCAATAGTATTGAGCACTCTCTTCAAGTTTTTACTAATTATCAGTTTTACCAAATATACATAACTATATAATTACTAAACGCAATATATTAGTGGTGAGACAATCGGGAATTGGAACTTTTTGGGGTATCAGAATTGAAAAAACCTCGTGCCTATTTTCCGATGTAAAAATGATTCCTTTAAGTGATTTTTTAAAATTTTTGTTTTATTTTGTTTTAAAACAAAATCTTTCACCGCTGGTAGCAATAATAAAATAATAAATATTTATTGATTTTAAACTTCCGGTAAAACTAAAATCTATAGAGCACCCCCTCACAAATGTGTTTTTACATTCGAGAAAATATATGCCCATTAAGATAAGTTTTCATGGCAATCGGGACAAAACAATTATTATATGGTTAAATATTTAGAGCCTATTTACAATGCCTCCCCACTGGACAGAGTTAGACACAAGGGTCGTTTTTAACGTGGAGAAAAGGTTAAATATTTAGAGATTTATATAAAGAATCGAAGTCGAGAATCTAGTCCAGAATTGGTAAATGTATCGGAATCGTCCTATCACTAATATATATATATATATATATATATATATATATATAGATAGATAGATAGAGAGAGAGAGTAAGAGAGAGATGGAGGGAGAGAGAGAGAGGAAGAGAGAGAGGGAGAAAGAGAGAGAGCGATTTTTTTTTATTTCTTGGCTGTTAACCATACTGCATGATTACTAATTATTTGTCCGTATGCATATGATATTGCAGACAACACACACCTTTTTCTTCTTTGAAATCTTCAGCAGAGGAAATCAGCTCAACAGAGGTAGAGTGCATAAGACGAGGGCGCTCTCCATTCAAGGACCGACTGTCCCAGTGTTCTGTGGGGGGACGAGGACAGGAGTGCATCGGAAATAAACAGAAAGATATAAAAAAAAAAAAAGAAAAGAAAAACAAACAAAACACAATCATATATAAGTGGAAACAACAGAAACACAATTGGTAACAAAAAAAAAAGGAAATACATATTATGCACAAACATACACAAACACATTGCTTTATATATAAACTCTAAACACAGCAAAATACAAGCTGTCCCCCTCCCCACAAAAAAAAAGAAACAATGCCACAAAAAATTCAAACTTTTCTGCAATCCAACCATATTTAGTCACATTACTCCACCAAGTTTTAGTCACAAATGTCAAACATGGCCGACAATCGTACATTTTCTTAGAGAGATAGTGCATATGAGCGCGTCAGAAAACATCAGCAGCAGCAAAGGCTGGCTGGCTTGTGAGGAGATTAGCGGTAGCTGAAAAACGCACATATGCAAATTAGGAAGTGTGCGCGAGAAGAGAAAGGAAAAAGAGGAGAAAAAAAATGCACCATGTGCTCAGAGCAGAAGCAAAGTGCACGTCAAAGAAAAATTGACCTGTAAAATCGATGACGAAAATGGGCCGGCTGTGACCGGCATGTGGTCGGAGGAAGAAGAAAAGTGTACACCAGGCGAGATGAACAATGGTGAGACACGTTGAAGTGGTATCAAAATAATTATAACGGTAATAAAAAAAACTTTTGTTAAAAAAAGGAAAAGATGCCGACAATGGATTTTTATTTCTTTCTTTCCTCTTGTTTGTATGTAACGGCAACCTTCTCTATAATATTACCAATCAAAAATGTCGATAATATTAACTATAAAAATAATTTAGAAATACAGAATGTTCCAAAAGTCTTGGGCACATTTCCAGTCCTCATATCTGCTTAACTATGAATGATAATAAGATGGAAGCGTTGTCATTTTAAAGCTAAAGACAATAAGCTTTTTGTAAAGCTATTGATTTTTTTTTCTTTTCAGATCCAATAATGGCTTTCATTTAACAAGAAAAAAATTGAAAAAACTCAATCATGGGCATTTGTTCAACGTGCATTTCGCAATAAAAATCTCACACTCTGCGACTTTTGTGGGGATTTGTGAAAGGACTGGTCTGTGTGCCTCCCTTTCCAAGAGACGTGGATGAGCTGAAGGCCCGAATAACAGAAGCTGCTGCAACCATTGAAAAGGCAATGCTGGGACACGTTTGTCAAGAATTGAACTCTCGGCTTCATGCGTGTCGTGTAAGCAATGGTGCTCACATTAAACATCTTTGAAAATTCCATGAAAAACTTGAGATTACAAGCTTTCTGAATATACCAGATGCGTTTTTTGTATCTTTAATAATTCTTTAGTTATTCAATGTCAAGGCTTTTGGAACACCTTGTATTTTGCAAAACGTAAAGAAAATACATTTCAGAGAAGGGAGGCGTATATTACAAGAGTAGATCTTTCTAAATATTTTTCTCAAATCATTGTAATTGATTAAAAATTTTGTGACAGGATTTGTTTCTCTTTTAAAACAATCCCCACTTGCATTTACTCTTCTATATTTCTTTCTATAAGTTTTTATGAATAAACGTTAATACGTACATTATTTAAGTATTTAAGTCAAGAGATACATTTGAACAGAAATTTTTGGTCCCCTGACAAAAGGAGGGTGGACCTGTAAAATTCACCCTTGTCTGTTCGCACTTTTTCTCACTAACTACGCCTTGGAATTGTTTGAAAATTTGCACAAACATTAAACATGATATGAGTAAAAAAAGTGTGCCTTTCGGGTTAAAATGGCTAAAATTGGCACCGTTGTGCTTATTAAAAAAAAAAAAAAAAAAAAAAAGAAAATGAGGTCTTGGATTTTTATAAAACTTTCTGAAAAGTTGTAACTCTCGATAATGTTGTTCACTATGTTGAAAGTTGCTTTGTCTTGTTACAATCATTAACTCGTCTTACTGCATGGCATGGCCATTGTTTTTTGTTTTTTTTATTTTTTTGTTTTTAATAGATCGCGTTAATACTGAGACACCTTGTACTAAGTGAATGGGTAAAACGTAAACAATACGTTCAAAGGATGTAGACATAAAGCAGGAAGAACAGCAATTAAAGTTGACGTGCTGACATGGAAAATATTTATATTGAAGCTGACTTCAAGAGGTTGAAAAAAAAAAAACGGAGGTAGCAAAAAGAAGGGACGTGTAAGATGAGTAAAACTGTTTTACGTGATCAGCTTGGGATTGGATTAGTTTTTATATCATTATTTATTTTTTTATTTTTAGTAGACTAGAATGATTTTGTCGATATCTCTGAGAAGGATCTTGGCTAATTTTTATTTATTTTTTTTTTTTTTCTAAGAAAAAAAATAACAAGCCATATGAAAAGACCAATCGCGTTTATGTAGAAACTGTTAAATTGAAAATAAGAACGAAGACAAGGAGTATTTGATGTAGAAATTGGAAGAATGGGAGTAAAAACAAATTACGTTCACATAGAAATTGGAAGAGAGAAGATAGAAAGATCAAAACAAGATTTTGAACCGGACGTATCTAAGCGTCCGCTCGGCTTTGTTCGGAACATGATATCAAATGCTCGGGTTTTGCCCTGTAATCTAACGTAAGACGCCGATCAGCGAAGTACAATGCGCGGCAATAAATAAGCAGACGACTTTTAGAGAAATATTGGAAGAGAAAAAGAAAAAGGAAAAAAAAAAAGAAACTAGATGCAACATGGAAAGCATAGAGACTAACAGCATTATGAATTTATCACTGGTAGTTAAACTACTGCAGATGCTCGAGGAAGTAGTTGTATTCTGTTGTTGTCAAAATAAGAAATTAATCGGATCCCAAAAAGAATTGCATTACATGTGGCGTTAGATGCACCATTGCGAAGAGAGGCTCTGTAAGTGCCGGATGTGACTGGAGGTGCAGAAGCCTTTTCTTACAATTTTCTTTGACGAAAAATAGTTTTAACAATTGAACCCTTTTTTTTTTTTTTAATATTTTCTTGCAATTTTTTTTTTTTTTTTTTTTTTTGGTAAAATAATAAAAAAGTAATTTTGAACAAAACAAATATATATATATATATATATATACTTGAAAATAAAAAGATGTAATGAAATATATATATATATATATATATATACATATATATATATATATATATATATATATATATGTATGCTTTTCATTAACCCTATTTTTAAAAAGCTGTGAAAGACCAAAAAATGCATAATTTGTTTGGAAACAAAAACTTTTGCTAAACATTATCTATCAAAAAATAAAAACACAAAAAATATGAAAAAAAAAAAAAAATGGATACCCTCCCCCGCCACCCTGCATAAAACATATGCCTGTCATGAAACATTAAATGAATAATAAAAACAAATTACGGTAGGTCGTCGTTATACATCCGGTTCAAATTTTGTTATTTCTTTGAATGTAAGTAGTAAAACCTTGAATTCCATTTTTAATAGTTATTATTTATTAAAAATTTTTTAATAGTTATTATTTATTAATAATTTTTTAATAGTTATTATTTATTAATAATTTTTTAATAGTTATTATTTATTAAAAGTTTCTCATTAAATAAAACTGTGTAAATAGAAAAAAAGAAAAAAGACAAGCATTTAAATGAAAGATAAAAAAAAGGACTTTAACAAAAGTTGAAAAAGAATGAAAGTAAAATTTGATCCCAAATATAATGGGATGTCCAAATGCCTGGTCCTGTAAATCATTATATATATATAAAATAAAAATTACAATTAAATTTACCAAAATGATCCAAGATGGTAAAACAAAGGTATATTATAAATATTAAAGAATTAATATTCATAAAGTAATCTCAACCAGATGTAAAAGCTCGATAAAACCAAATAGGAGGTAGAGCTTATAATTGGATAATTTACCTTTCACCAGACTATCCATTCACGTGAAATCACCCTTTTCTTCACCATATTCCCTTTGCTTCACTTTTTGTTATCAAGTAAGATCTTTAACTTACTTGCAGTTTCATCAAATACTTTTGTATGCAAAATCCGATCCCGCATTTTGCTAATTCCTACCCTCTGATGAGAAGGAAAGTATTTCTTTGAAACTCTGCAAATCAAGGACTATCCACTTATTAAGTGTTTCCGTTTCAGATTAAATATGTTTTTAACTCTTTTTCAAAGTGTTTTTAACATGTTTTATTAACTATTTGCTCTTATATATATATATATATATATATATATATATATATATATATATATATATATATACACACACACACACACACAAATATATATAATTATTTCCCTAGTCAAACAAAGTCCCAGCTCACATATACCATGCAAGCCAACAAACCGAAGTCCAAGATTTGAGTTTCGCCCTCATTTGGGCTCATCAGTTAAACATAATCGCACTCAGGATTCAAAAACCGAAATATGTTCAACTAATGAGCCCAAATGAGGGTGAAACTTGAGTCTTGAACTTCCGGTTTGTTGGCTTGCATGGCTTGTGTGAGCCGCAATGTTGCTTGACTGGAAATATTTATATTTCTCACATTCTGAAAATTCTAATTATATATCATTTTCAGTATTTATAGTTATAAGCCCCTTTACATAATTAAGATTGAGTAAGAGAGTGCATATGAGCGCGTGGGAAAATATCAGCAGCAGCTGTAGGATAGCTGGCTTGCAAAGATATTAGCAGTAGTACCCGAAAACAAGCACATATGCAAATAAGAAAGTGCACGCCAGGCTTGCGTGACAAAAAAAAAAAGAAAAGAAAACTGGACACCACGTGGTCAAAAAAAGCAAAGTGCGTATCGAAAAAGATGGACGTGTAAAGTCGAAGACGAGAAATGGCTGGTTACGGCTGTCATGTGGTAGAGAAAGAAAAACACAACCAGGTGAGATGGACATGTGGCCTAGCAATGGCAGCAAGATACTTTTAAGCTGGTGTTGAGACGGCAGGGTTTTGTTAATCTTATGACTGACAAAATGAACAGTTAGAAAAAATAAGAAGCATTGTTTGGAAAGTAATGATAATAAATGCCTTTTGCTAAAACAGAAAGAAAAGCAAACTTGGATTTATTTTGTTTGTTTGTTTGTTTGTTTTCGATGGTGCCAGACAGCGTGGGGGTCCAAGAGAGGTTTGAACTATAACAAACACGGTTCGAGCATATGGCCATGTTACAACTAGAGAATTAAGAAAAGGCAATCAACTAGCAAAAAGGCTATCTAACTATTTATATTATAACCACATTTGGCATTTATAGATGTTTAATTTCCCTTCATTCTCGTGTTATTTACCGGTGGACTAAAGATAATGGCTCAGACTGTAGGTACTCCAGTTTTTATTTATTTTATCTATCGCCTGGCAGGAGAGTAAAAGAGATAGGCTTGGAAGATTTCTCGATACTTATGTAATTTTGGTACCATGCTGAAATAATAACATTATTATTTCGAAAGCCATTCTTAACATGGGGAGGAGGAGGGTGCTTTGTAACTATTCTATGCTTCCACCTAACAATTTAATAAAAAAAAAAAAAGATATTGTGAAACTTGAATTTAACGTGAAAAAACTATTTAAAAATAGCACAGTACCAAAAATTCAAAAGCACCGATTTCACTTCTGATCTAGACGTTAGGGATTTGTACAACTCCGTTAATGTATTCCTTAATGCCATGGTTGTTTGCGATTTTTTTTTTTTTTTTGTGTGTGCAGCCACAATCTCTTTGCTGGATGGATTTCATATAAATCTAGCCACCACAGTAGTCACACGTGGGATACACTATCATATATTTTTGGTAATCAATCAAGTCCATACTTAAATTTCTTTGTCTCATTAAGGTCTCATTGATTAATAACTGGTCCTTTGCGTTTAACCACTTCATGATTGTTCCTTTTCCAAATATACTCCAAAGGAATAGTGTTGATAGATGCTGTTTGCAACCAAGCCAGTGGAGAGCGAGTAGTAAGACAGCAGATAGGTGTGTACTTATTAGGGCATTGTGTTTCACTTGGTTTTTGGTATGAGGATTGTATCACCTTTTAAAAGCCATGCTGGTGCGGCCTTTTTACCTGCCAACAGCCTGTTGAAACGAGTGCTATAATGACCATGTAGTAGTTAGTCGTTTGCGTCAGAAATTTGGTAGGTTGTCTATACTACGCTTTCTGTAGTTCTGGAACCCATTCATCTTTTGATGCTAACATTAACATGGTTTCTCTCGTCGTTTCATTTTACTATTTATGTTATAACCGCATTTGGCATTTATAGGTGCTTAATTTCCCTTCATTTTTTTGTGTAAATTGCCAGTGGCCTAAATGTCATGACCTAGCCTATTGGAGTTAAGGGTAACTTTGTGACGGAGTTTGAATCGGCTGATGAGCAGTAATTATCGCTTTGTACAGCACAAATAAGTGATTGTATGTATAAAAATAATTGTTAATATTTGTATAAAAATAATTGTTAATATTTGTATAAAAATAATTGTTAATATTTGTATAAAAATAATTGTTAATATCTGTATAAAAATAATTGTTAATATCTGTATAAAAATAATTAATATTTGTATAAAAATAATTAATATTTTTATAAAAATAATTAATATTTGTATAAAAATAATTAATATTCGTATAAAAATAATATTCGTATAAAAATAATTGTTAATATTCGTATAAAAATAATTGTTAATATTTGTATAAAAATAATTAATATTTATATAAAAATCATCAATATTTGTATAAAAATAATTAATATTTGTATAAAAATAATTAATATTTGTAGTTTCTCTCGTTTCATTTTACTTCAGTCAAAGTTCTCAGAAATCAAGGGACTCCCTTTCCTTGGTCTAATACTTGATCTCTATTTGAGATATATAGATATATGACTACTCCATTAAAATCCTCCTTTACATCTCAAACACCAAGTGAGGAAGTTGGAAATATAATTTTCCTCTCCTCAATTTATCAGTTTAATATGTTATAGTATATTTTTATTGTGGTCTTTTGATTTTACTGGATTACTGCTACTTGAAATAACATCACTTGGAGAAGGCGTACCATTCCTCATAAAAACTAGTATGGGTTAGCCATATTGAGATCTTATTTGGGCAGTGAATACCATGTGATTTTGAATATTTAGTCAGGGTTTACTTGTAGGGAAATGTATCCTCATGCCAAGTGGTCCTGACAAATCCTATACCGAGGGACCTTAAAGACTCGAGGATAGTGTCTAGTAGGCATTCAAGTTCTCTCCTGTAGGCATTCAAGTTTCTGTGTGTGTGAGTGTATGAATACACGTGTATTTAATTTTTCGATATTTCTTTTTAATGGCCTAAAATATTTCCATTTTTATTGTATGCGTGACATATTCACACGTTACGCACAGATAAAATCTTTACCCAAACACATTTGCGGTTTAAACGTATTCCTAATCTCAAACAGACGAAAGCCGATTCATCGCAGATGTCAGAAATTTATTTATCGAAATCTTCATTTCCGAAATGTGTCCATTCTTTTCCGGAATGGAATGGATAAGGTTAAGATGTTTTGTGAAGGTCAGCAATTGTTTTTGATTGTTTTTTTGTTTTTTGCTCTGTTTTTTTTAGAGGAGACTCTTCACATTTGCACATGTGGCCAGGAAGAGGTTGATTAGCGAAAAAAAAAGAAAAAAAGAAAAAAAGAAAAAAAAAGAGGGGGAATGTGGAGAGAGGAAAAAGAATTGAAAGAGAAATAAGTGAATTCGAGTAAAAATTAAGAGAATGAGAGAGAGAGATTGGGAAAAAGAAGAGGAAAGGATAAAAGGAAGACAAAAAGAGAGATGAATGAGAGAAGCTGAATATAGAGTAAGAGGAGTGAGTAGGTGGGAAGATAGTATGAGAAGGAAAAGAGAGTAGGAGGGAGAGAAACGAGATGTTATCGCCGAAATACAACCTAGGTTAATGCTTAGAGTTTGTAAAATTTGGACCTTTAGATTGTGCCATATAATATTTTTCTGTGATTTATTTTAAGTTTACCATCTCTAAATAAATATATACATACATACATACATATATATATATATATATATATATATATATATATATACTGTCTACTACCAGATGGGTGACCATTTGGGAATTCTAGGTGCTGTATGTGCTTTCTGCTTATCTTGGCATTGCCTCCAGTCGTCTTGAACCTCCAATTGCCACTGGTATTCAATAATGTCGACTCAGAAGAGGTGTGATTGGTAATTATGCAATTCTTTCCAGAAAAATTTCAGGTGCAGACACCCTTACAGTGGGTAGTCTGTCAAGACTGAAGGAAGTCATTTATATATATATATATATATATATATATATATATATATAGGAGCAAACAGTTAATAAAACATGTTAAAAAACACTTTTTAACATATTTTATTAACTG
>NC_136518.1:71996004-72028504 GCF_053919585.1 Euprymna scolopes
CATATTTTGCGGGAGTGAATGATTTGAAAGAGAATCTGCCTCCATTATAGAACAGCTTTTTATTATCCTGATTCTAATATAAAGATTATCTCTCTCTTTTTTTATTTACCATATAGTCACCGCTTATCAAGGTCCAGAGGCCACTCAAGGATAAAGGTAAATGGATATCACGATGATCGGTGATGGTGAAAATTTGGTCAGAGTTAATTAAGTGTAAAGGACGGCTCATGAGGAATCTTTACATTGGACTTGAAAATGACAATGGTATAGTCAACTGGGAAGCAGCTCTGCAGTATTATATTCTACAGATAAGCAATTTCAGGAAAAAAGATCTACAGTATCGCGTTCCATAGTCGGACACTTCTAGGAAAGAAACTTTGCTCATGGAATTTTTTGCTAAGTTTTAGGCACTGATAGAGAGTAAGAGAAACTGCTGATAATGGTTTTAATTAGTCGGGTATTTGTGGCAAATGCCTTGCAGAGCAGAAGCATAGCGTCAATGCCTTGCAGAGCAGAACCATATAGTAAACAGTCAGAGAACTTACCCACAGGCCACCGACAATTTATATGAGAACAAAGGGAAATTAAACACCTATAAATGCCAAATGTGGGCATAACATAGTAAATAGTCAGAGAGTATTCTATGAAGTAAAATACTTTTTATATCACAGAAAATAGTGCAACAATCCACTATGACTATGCAACTCCGACAGCTAAAAAATGGAGCTATTAAACTTGACAGTCATGTGGGACACGAAGGAGAAAGAAGCAACCTTAGTAGAAGTCAGTGTCCTCAATAATGCTGGATTAAACAGAGTTGAGAGGTAAAAGATAACAATTTTCCATGGTAAACGACTGCTGATCCCTACGATTATATAACAACTAGCAGAAAATTCCGGGAAGCAGACCAATGGAACAGTGTTCCACAGGCGTGCAGTTCTAAGAAAGAAGCTTTGTTCATGGAATCTACGTTTACGTTTAGGCACAGATAAAGAGTGGGGAAAATTATTGATAGTGTTTTCAGCTAGACGAGTGTTTCTCGTGAAAGTTTGGCGAGTGGGGGGGGCATAGATTGAAAAGTCGAGCACTTGCCATGAAAATAACGATAAAGCAAAGAAGCAAAGACAAATTCGCAACATCTCTTCTGTGATATATATATATATATATATATATATATATATATATATATAAAAGGTAAGATAGTTATTTAAAAAGTATATTGTTTCAAGGAAATATTTCAGGAGGGGAAAAAATGCTAAGATTTCTGATCCATCCAATGTTCGAAATATTATAAGTTTCCATTTCTAATCTTCTATCGATCAAAAGACAAAACGAACGAATGTTCTCAATATTCAATCAGCGATGAAAATTCTATTTCAAACCTAAGTATGATTGATTGACCAATGTACCCCACCTCCTGTAGAAATATGTAAATGCAACCACAAAAAGATTAGAAAAGAAAAAAAATATGACACTCATTACTCAAAGATAGATTGACCTTTTCAACAAGAGAATTTTTTCCGAACAGGTAAGAGTCACATTGGAAACAGATGAACTTTGCACTGACATTTCTTATGATTAATATAATAAAGAGTGGGACATTTTTTCTTCTGCTTGACATTTATATAAGTATGCAGATACAAATATAAAATCTACAAAAAAAAGATTGATTCGATACAAAGCTCTCAGCTACAATATAGCTACCTTCAAGTCTAATGTCAACAAATACTTGTCGAATAATAATAATAATTAATAATAAAAATTTTGTCAATTTCGTTCATCGTTTTCAATCCATTTGTGATATTGTTAATCATATAACTTTATTATTGTGGTGTGTCCACCTTACAGATAATAATGAACTCTACCACTTATTATAAAGCCTGGAAGACTATGTTTCTCTGCATTAGCACAAAAGTTATTCAAAAATCTAGCTACAACTACTATCAACAATTTCACCCACTCTCTAATTTAATTTAAACGCGAGTTCCATGAACAAAGATTCTTTCCGAGAACTGCCCGCATGCAGAACACTGTTGCATTGGTCTGCTTCCCGGAATTTTCGCTAGTTGCTATGTTATTGTAGGGATCAGCAGTTGTTTACCATGTTTACCATGGAAAATTGTTTCAGGGATTTAAAAAACAAAACAGTATTTTCTTTTTATCTTTTGATTTCAAAGTATATAACATGAATTGTTTTTATTTGAATTAGCATGGTCAGGTGGAGGATCCATAATGTAATATTCTTCTGAGCTCCAATCTATGGTCCCCCCCCTTGCCAAACTTTCATAAAAACACTCGACTAGCTATAATCACTATCAACAATTTCCCCCACTCTCTATCTGTGCCTAAATCTAAACGCAGATTCCATGAACAAAACTTCTTTCCTAGAACTGCCCGCCTGTGGAACACTGTTTCCCTAACTAATGGTAGCCTTCAAGTCCAATGTAAACAAGTTCTTGTTGAACCGTCTTCTTAAATAATCCAAATTCTACCCCATCTACATCATTAATGATTACTAATCTACCACCTTACATTCATTAACTCTTATCCACGAGCAGCTTTTGAGCCTTGATAAGTGGCGATTCCCTTGTAAAAAAAAAAAATGTAATGCGCACCTTGGAGTCAGACTGATGTATGCCCACACTTTTGAGTTCTTATATTTACTTTTCTACTAATATATTTTGTTTCTATTAAATATGGCCCCCCTCTCACCAAACTTTCACGAAAAGCACTCGTCTAGCCAAAGCTACTATCAATAATCTCCCACACTCTTTATCTGTGCCTAAACCTAAACGTAAATTCCATGAACAAAGTTTCTTTCTTAGAACTACACATTCTTTTCCAATTGCTGCTTTCCAGCTGACTACAATCTGATTGTCTTCAAGTCTAATGTAAACAAGTTCTTGATGAACCGTCCCCCTAAGTAATCCAATTTACAAAGTTCCCACTATGTTTACTACACTATAATCACATTGGCTAATGTATACCCACTAACCCTTATCCTCGGGTGGCCTCCGGGCCTTGATAAGTGGTGATTCCTGTGTAAAAACAAATACCAGGTTATGTATTTCTCTCGAACATTTACGGAAGCACAACATTAATCTTTATCCGTGAATGGCATTTGTCTTCGATAAGTGGTGACTCATTAGTCTCCAGAAAAAAAAGAAAAAAGCCACATTAAAAAGAAAAAAGCCACATGAAAATAAAGCCACATAAAACATCTTCATAAAGACCCCAATAAAATTCCAGATATCCGGAATTTTCATAATCACATTTTCCAAGAACTTCTCATCTGTGGAACACATTGCAACTGGACTGCTTCCCTGCTGACTACCATATGATCGTCTTCGAACCCAATGCAATCAAATACTTGTCTAGTCGTCCTCTTCATTATTAATATTCTTTGAACTTCTGTTTTCATCTCGAGTGTCGTTTTCGCAATAGTTCAGTCGATGTGACCTCTAACCTTCTCCAGGTGTGTATTGTCGAACTCAAAAATCTTTTTGTCAAACTCTGGAATCTACACGGAATTTAAAACTAAACTTTATTTAATCCACTGGGGTAGTATGTTTTCGTTCTATCAGTCATGACTAGGTAAAAGTCCCAAGTAATTCACAATTTGTATTTTAAGTGCCGACTGCACTGATGATTGAACTTTCAACCTCCAGAAGAGTGCAACTAAATTTTACCAAGTACTTTAAACATTATGCCCTGGGTTCTTAACTCAAAAACTAAAACCTTGAAAAGCTACTGTTCTCATTTTGACTGTCATTTTTACAATGCTTTGGTCAAAGGAACATCCAAATGTCTTCAGGTGGATCTTGTCAAACTTGAGAATATTTTTGTCGAACTCGGGACAGAATTTTGAACGGAACCCTTTATTTACTTCATGAGGGTAGCATGCTCTCATTCCATCAGCCGTGACTGGATAGAGGTCCTAACTAATTTGCAATTGTATTTTTCGGTCGCCCACACTGAGAAATTGAACCTTCAATCTTCAAGCGAATATCACTTTTACAATTGATTTTTTTATGAGTACTCTAACCACTGCGCCACAGGTCCTTGTGGACAGTTCTAGAAACATTCCAGAATTCGACAAGATACACCTGAAGAAGGTTGGAGATTGCATTGACTGAAACATTACGAAAATGACACTCCAGATGAGAACAGCAGTCTGAATAATCCTAATAGGAATAATCTATTATTTGGACTCTTCCGAATTGTCATTCTAAGTAATAACATTTTGTTCATGCCATTAACTTAAAACCCTCTTCTAATATTGCTCATTATCGCTGACAGTTTTGTTAACGCAATAAAAATGTGACTTTAGACTTCTACCACAGTCAGGGCTGATGGAATGAGAGTACGCTATCCCCCATGGATTAAATAATGAAAGGGTTCTGTTCGAAATTCTGTACAGATTCCAAGTTTTGACAGAAAGATTCCCTAGTGCGACAAGATACACTTGAAGAAGATCGGAGATAACATCGGCCAAAATGTTGTGAAAATGACGGTCAAGATAAAAACAGTACACGTTTAAAATAGAATTTTCGTTGGTACGCCTGGATTAAGTTTGAAACTGCATTTTCATTGGCTAGTTTGAGATGGCATTTCCATGGTATGTGGTACTTTTGTTTGAAATAGTATTTTAATTATAATGCCAGGCTTAGTTTTGAAATAATATTTACATTAGTATGTCATACTTAAGATTGAAATAGCATTTTCATTAGCATGGCATGCTTAAGTTTGAAATATTATTTACATTAGTATGCCACGCTTAAGTTTGAAATATTATTTACATCAGTATGCCACGCTTAAGTTTGAAATATTATTTACATCAGTATGCTACGCTTAAGTTTGAAATATTATTTATATTAGTATGCCACACTTAAGTTTAAAAAGCATTTTCATTAGCATGTTATGCTTAAGTTTGAAATAGTATTTTTATTAGCATGCCATGCTTAAGTTTGAAATAACATTTTTCAACAGTATGCAGTACTTTAATTTGAGATAATATTTCGTTTCGTCATGTTTAAGTGTATAACAAAACATTTTGTTGGTATAACATGCTTACGTTTAAAAAAAGAATTTCCATTGGTATGATACAATCAAGTTCGAAAGAGCAGTACTTAAAGTATTTTCGTTGGCATGTCATGATTCATTGTAAAAGGTTTAAGTTTGTGGTAGTATTTTTGCAAACGTGCAATACTTTAGCTTAAAATAGACTTTTCATTGGTATATCATGCTTAAGTTTAAAATAGAATTTTGTTGTTATGAAGTACTTTAGTTTGAAAAAGCATTTTCCTTGGTTTTCATGCTTACGTTTGAAATAGAATGTTCATTTCTATGCTATTCTGAAGTTTGTAAGAGCATTTTTGATGGTATGCCACGCTTAAGTTAGAAATAGGTTTTTGTCGATAGGCAGTACTTTATTTTAGAATTCCATTTTTGTTGCTATGCCATGCTTAAAGTTGAAATAAAATTTTCATTGGTATGCCATTCTTAAATTAAAAACAGCATTTCCAATAGTATGCAGTGCTTTAGTTTGAAATAGAATTTTCGTTGGTATGCTATGCTTACGTTTGAAATACCATTTTTGTTATATATTATTTTTATTATCTTTTTGAGATGGGGCTTCATAATTTGTGTATTCATTTTATTGCAAACTGTTATCCTCATCTTCATAGTTGTCGTTTCAGCCAACTCATCTTTTATAAGACTACTAGCCTGAGTGCACAAGTGTTTGGAGGTGTGCATTGAGCAAAAAGAAAAAAAAAATGGTAGTAGGCAAGCAGGCTCGAACCCGTGACGCGAAGACGGAAAAGAAAGTGAAAGAAAATCTGACGTCTTACCGCTACTCCATGACACGCCCGGAAGTTCGGAACGTTAAAATTAAGCAAAGTCAATCCAACTGATACAATGGCTTGCAAAAATCGCTCACAAAAAATCGACCCCTCCTTGTAGGAAACTGCTCAGTTAAAGATAAAGGAATTAATGTTTTTAAACAATTTTTCGATATTTGTCATCCGAAACGTCGACCTTCAAACTCGTGAAAATCCATCACCTCTGTCGAAAGTTTTAGGCAGATATACAAACATAGATACATACATTTAAACAGACAGGTGAGATTTATATATATTATAGATAAACTTCAGCCTTGATTGCCCTTCAGGGCCTATGGTGTACTGGATAGAGGCATTGAGTCTCTATGATTCCATGTGAGCATTGTCTGAAGATAATGGTTTCAATTCTACCCAAACCAGGCCAGAGGATTAGTCGGCCAAAACGTGGTGAGACAACAACAACTATGGAAGGCAGTAATTGCTGGGGATACAATTACAAGACTCAGTATTCATATCCTGTCACAGTTAACCACTTGAAGAAGGCCAGAGGATGAGTTGGCCAAAACGTGGTATGTTATGCTTAAGTTTAAAAAAGCATTTTTTTTTTTTTTGGTATGTTATAAGTTTAAAAAAGCATTTTTTTTTTTTGGTATGTCATGCTTAAGTTTAAAAAAGCATTTTTTTTTTTGGTATGTTATAAGTTTAAAAAAGCATTTTTTCTTAGTATGTTATGCTTAAGTTTAAAAAAGCATTTTTCTTTTTTATGGTATGTTATGCTTAAGTTTAAAATAGCATTTTTTCTTTTTTTGGTATGTCATGCTTAAGTTTAAAATAGCATTTTTTTTTGGTATGTCATGCTTAAGTTTAAAAAAGCATTTTTTCTTGGTATGTTATGCTTAAGTTTAAAAAAGCATTTTTTTTTGGTACGTTATGCTTAAGTTTAAAAAAGCATTTTTTCTTGGTATGTCATGCTTAAGTTTAAAATAGCATTTTTGCTGGTATGCAGTACTTTAGTTTTGTGCAGTACTTTAGTTTGAGATAGCATTTTCGTTGATATGTCATGCTTAAGTTTGAAATGGCACTTTTCAATGCATTCACACGTTTTGCGTTTGAATCTAATGCATATCGGTTGTGTTTCGTTTTTTTTTTTTCTTTTCACCATGAAATACAATTATACAGTTGCGATGATAAAAATAATAGAAATGGCATCAAGTTGCACCTGCTCCAAAACTTACAAACATATGCGTGCATAGAAACAAAAAAAGTTATAGAAAAAAAAAAAAATTGTATGCATCTGTAAAACCAAACTTCAACTATAATAATTTTTAAATACCTACAGACACGAAACCATCTCTGACTCCATTAGCAAGGAGCAAACCCAACTTTAACCATAAGAAATATAGTTGAAATTTATACATTTATTTTTAAATGTCGACATGTCCGTCCATATATATATATATATATATATATATATATATATATATATATATATATATATGTGATGATTGCAACGTCTTGTCATATGAGTGCCACTCCCTCAGACATTTAAAATCCATGAGCCCAAATGCCTGAGGGAGTATCTATACAAATGTGATGTTACAGAGTCTTAGCTTTGTACGACAGCTAAGTCTCTCTCTCGGTTCAAAATGTTGAGATCCAGCAACAAGCAAGAGCAAGATAGCCAGCAACAAATTAAACTGCAGACCAGCTTAATGCGGGTAATGGTCTTCCGCTTTATGTTTTTTTTTTTAAATCAGAGATTTGCTTCTCCTAGAAAGGTTGCCTTCACCACGGCTTACGGGAGCCCTCTCCACCCCAATACACATATACATACACAAATATACACATATACACACACACACACACACACACACACACACACACACACAGTGTAACCAGGACAGAAAAGATTTATTATCCGGTCTCTATAGCTCTCTTATATCTGGATTACACTTATATTTGAGTTTCTTATATCCGGGTTACTCTGTTCATTAACACAGGCTCTAATTTGGGACCAGAGCAAATTTCTCTTATATTCGTTTTTTTTCTTATTTCGGACCTCTTATATCCGGGTTACACTCTGTGTGTGTGTGTTGCTATTTCTTCTGAGGAGTTAAGGGCATAATAGATTCACTGATTGATATAATAATTAAGTGATTGATTTTGCGCTATGAAACAGATACTCTCAAGAATTGTATAAGTCAACTGAATTTAAGGAATAAATTATAAGATGGTCAGCATCATGAATTTTGGAATATAGTTTTTTGTCATTTATTCTCTCTCTCTCTCTCTATATATATATATATATATCTATATATAGATATATATATATATGGAGAGAGAGAGCTTAGGGAGTTAGAAGAAGAGAGTGAGTTCAATTCTATAAGAGGAGGTTTATCGGGATAATATAAAGCTCAACAAGTAATTATTCCTATTGTTCTCATATATATATATATATATATATATATATATATATATTTTTATTTTTTTTTTTTTTTTTCATTTCATCCATTCGTTATAAATTTTTTTTAATTTTTTTATTTCATTTTATTTTTTTTTCATTTCATCCATTCGTTATAATTTTATAAGTAATCCCCACTTAAGTATTCGCCCTTGCATGACATTTGTTTTACACTTGATAGAAATTCAACGATTGACTCCTGATAAGTTTGTTGATGAAAAGGGCCCCTAGAGTCTTTCTAACCTTATTTAAAGCGTTTTATAAGTTTTGTACCGTAAAACACTTATTTATAGTCTTATTTGTAGTATTCCGAATTTTACTGGGTTTATATAATTGAGTAATCGCTCATATACCAATAAATTTTAAGCCAAAATGAGATGACTTATACTGTAAGCTACAAAATCATCATATTTCATAATTGAGCATTCATATATTGTTTTAACAAAAACCAAGACTTCAAAGAACGGGTTGGTAGCAACAAATAGTGTATTTCATTGTTAGTTACAATTGTTTTATAATGTTTGAATTTGTTTGAATAATCTTGAAACAATTCTAACTAACGATGAAATACACTATTTGTTGCTATCAACCCATTCTTTGAAGTCTTGGTTTTCGTTAAAACATATATATATATATATATATATATATATATATATATATATATATATACCAGAGAAGTGAATTTCGTAATATTGGTAAGGAATAGAATAATAGTGTGAATTTGATTTGTATTTAAAGAAAAACAATTAAGGATTATAAATTAAACAACACTGTGTGTGTGTGTGTGTGTGTGTGTGTGTGTGTGTGTGTGTGTGTGTGTGTGTGTGATCTAGAGTAAAGATAGAGAACTGAATTGACAAAACAATGTAAGATAACCTTTTTTTCTTTTTTTTTTTTTATTTTAGTCACATTTTTGACCCAAGACACCTGAAAGACAAGAAATTTGTAGGAAACGAAAAGTGTTTCTTTACAAAAATGTCAAGCAACAACAACAACAAAAAAAAAAAATTAAAAAAAAAAAAAAATTTCAAGCGGCAAAACCAAACACACTGTAATTGACAGCAACTAAAAGCCATTTCCCCTCACAGAGCAATTTGGATCAGAGTTGGATCTTTTTTTTTTTTTTTTTTTTTTTTTGCAATCTGAAAGCTTTAACATTCTTAGTTACAAAAAATGCAAAAGAAAGAAGAAAAAAAAAAGGCTTTTCTGATATTTTAAAACCAATAACATAAACATCATGGCAGAACTGGCACTATCTAAAATTCTAGTCCATCCCCACCCTCAGGTCGAGAGGACCCAACATGCTCATAAGAGATGGTTTCAAAAGCGATATGGAAACCATATTGTGTCCGTTTTTTTTTTTTATTATTTTGTTGTTTTTACTCACGTTCACCCCCCCCCCCCCCAACAAGGCATATCGCCACTTGAAAGTAAGGGGCTACTAATTGGGACAATGCCTAGAAAAGATTAACAAGATGTTGGTTTATGTTACATTTAAACTTCTGCATATCAGTACAGTCAGGGAAGCAGGTAGCAGGAAAGGAATTACAAAGTCTAGCTATTCGAGGGAAGAAACTATAAGAGTAGAAAGCTTTCTGGCATTTAGGGACCTTAACAGTGAAGGGGTGTGATTTTGTTGCTAAGCGGGTTTGTACGGTGAAGGAGTACAAATGCAACGAGTTCATCAGAGCACATTCCATTAAAAAATTTGTAAAACAGGCACAGCGATGCAACATTGCAGCGATAGGACAGGATAGGATACTTAAAGAATACGAGTTACATATTCTTTTATTAAATTCACTTGTTTACCATCGATGGTGAAATTAACTCCTTAAAAACCTTTTCAATTAAAAAGAAACAATTACTCCGATTTCAAATCATATATGAGCTCCTAGTACCACCATTTCATGATACGAGGTGCCTTCAATAAGTTTCCAAACTTTATTTCATACTGGCATTTTTATTGATAGTAGACACGTGAAACTCTAGTTCCCTTCGAAGTAATCATTCATTTCAATTAATGCCAGATGGCGATCAGAGGAGAGAGAATCAGAAAGAACTTGGTCATTTACGGCCTTTGATGTGTGGCAATAGATGGTAGTGTCGTCAGCATAAATGTCCACGAATGATCTTAGGATTTGATTTGGAAGATCATTGATGTAAATCAGGAAGAGAGTTGGGCCCAGGATGGACCCCTGAGGGACTCCAGCATTAATACTGTGAGCTTCTGATTTCTGTCCATCAACCACTACTCTTATGAACCTATCAGAGAGAAATGATTTAATAACTGAAAAAACATTTCCATAGCTAGAGATCTTGTGAAGTAGGCCTTTATACCATACTCTATCAAAGGTCTTTGATATGTCAAGAGTAATTGCCCTAGAAAAGAAGCTCCATCTTCAAAAGTGTCCAGATTGCATTTTTGAAATTCACCAGGTGTGACAATCGTGCTTTAGTAGGGTGTATTTCAATTCTTGCTGTAGCTGTTCATTTGAACCCGAAATCATAAAAATTGTTCAGTCATCTCATGATATGTATAGGAATAACATATTGAATTTTCAAGTGTCTATGACAATATTAAATGCCTGTACAGAAAAGTTTGGAAGCTTATTTAAGGCACCTTGTATACAAATACTAAATTTAGAATCTTAGTCTTTTCATAATTAAATTTAAATGGATATTAAAATTAGGTCCTTATATTTAACTTAACTTTTAATTTAATTTAACTTTTAATTCTCAAAAAATTTAACCACCATTATTAAAAACGAAAATACTCCGAATATATGAACTTATTACCGTGGAAACAAAACGCAGACGGCTGGAATACTTCCCATTAGTTAATTCCTTATTTCCTATCACTTAAATGAGTGCAGACAGTCTGACCTAATTGAAATAACGAAAGATACCGTCATTGAATTTGTAGCTACTGATTAAACTCACGTCCTCTCTTAAGATTAACACATGTGTCCAAATTCACAATATAGGAGTTATAAATATAGGCCTTCCAAATTGCTTTCTTTTTGTTTCGTCTTCTTAGTTTTTTTTTTCTTTTTGTTTTTATAAGTAGATTTACTGTTGTGACTAATAGTCATTTTGTTTACCTAAATTGAATGCAACAACATACATTTATATATATATATATATATATATATATATATATATATATTATTTACTATAATAATTAAATACCTACAGACACTAGTGTTTCATCCTTTCAGGAATCATCATTGCAGGGTGTCACAATTAACACTGGTTGATAGATTAGAACCCAACAATCACGAGGTTGTCTCCTCAACAACCGACAAGGCTAACATGCTTGCTAGTCGGTTTGCCTCAAACTCCACACTGGACCCTTCCAACCACCCCCTACCCTTCTTTCCTATGCGGACAGACGCCACGCTAGACGATCTGAAAATCACCCCTGCTCAGGTGCATGCTATCATAAAAAACCTTGACACTTCAAAAGCATGTGGACCCGATCTCATCCCAGCTGTGCTATTAAAAAAGTGCTCAGCCGAAGTAGCTCCAGTTCACTCCAAACTCTACAACAAATGCCTTAATGAAGCTTGCTTTCCGGGCTGTTGGAAAACTCTTTCTGTTGTACCAGTATTCAAGAATTCTGGCGAAAGGACTGACCCATCAAATTATCGCCCCATTAGCCTCCTCCCACTTTTTGCCAAAATATTTGAGACCTTAATTAACCATGCTCTAGTCCATCACCTTACAGATGCTAAACTACTGACTGACAAACAATATGGATTTAGACAAGCCCGTCCCACAGCAGACATCCTAACTGTAATCTCTGAACGTATATACCATTCACTGAACAAAGCGGGGTAGGGCAGAGCGGTAGCTCTAGATATATCTTAGGCTTTTAACAGGGTATGGCATGAGGGTCTCCTCAGGAAAATTAGATCATACAGTATCACTGGTAGAATACTTAACATAATTAGATCCTTCTTAGATAAGAGAAAAATCCAGGTTGTCCTCGACGGTCGTACATCTAAACAATATGATATAAATGCGGAGGTGCCCCAAGGTTCTATCCGTGGACCTCTATTGTTCCTGATATTCATAAATGACCTCCGCGACAAAATTGCCTCTGGGATGGGTATATATGCTGATGACACTACACTCTATGGCAGGCACGACAAGAAGACGAATGAACACATTTCTAAAGAAATGGCAGAAACACTAGAGGAAGACCTCCAATCTGTGGTGGAATGGGGACAAATTGGTTGGTCGCGTTCAATGCCGCCAAGACAAAACTAGTTTCATGCAATAATTACAAGAAACCCTCTCTACCACCTATAGCAATGGCCAACGACTCTTTATCTGAGAGTACATCTTTCAAACTCCTTGGCCTAATGTTCACAGGAAACATGAGTTGGAACAATTACATTGAAGGCATTGCCAGGGCCGCTGAAAGAAAGGTGGGCTCTCTCTACCGTGCTAGACAACTACTAACATCCGAAAGTATCCTGTACCTCTATAAGGCTACCATTTGCCCATGTATGGAGTATTGCTGTCACATCTGGGCTGGTGCATCTGCTACTAGTCTCTCGCTCCTAGACAAGGTTCAAAAGAGAGTCGCAAATCTGATAGGCCCTAAACTGGCATCTAAGCTTCAGCCTCTGTCCCATCGACGAAATGTTGCATCCCTCTGCCTTTTCTACAAGTATTTTAGTGGTGAATGCTCTGACGAACTGCAATCACTTGTGCCCCCACGACGTGAGCACCCTCGACAAACCAGACAGGCTGCTAAATCCCACCCCCACACTGTAGAGATCCCTAGATGTAAAAGATCTTTTTACTCCAATAATTTCTTCCCCAGAACCGCTAGACTCTGGAATTCCATTCCAGGTTCCTGCTTCCCCAACAGTACTGACGTGCAGAAGTTCAAGTGTAACGTGGAGTGACATCTTGCTGTCCAAATCCCTACATAGTACCCCAGTAGTTGTTGCTCCTTATAGTAGCCCCCTACACCAAAGTGGCAATTTGCCTTGTTTGGGGTGAAAATGTAATTAAAAAAAAAAATTAAAAAAAAAAATATTTGCTTTCATTTTTATTAAAGACCATGTCTCGACTAAGATCAGAGGTTGTTTCTGTCATCTTATAGAGTCTTTTTAGACTGAAACAGTAGATTTACTGTTGTGACTAATAGTCATTTTGTTTACCTAAATTGAATGCAACAACATACATGCATGTGTGTATGTATGTATATATATATATATATATATATATATATATATATATAATTATTTACTATAATAATTAAATACCTACAGACATTAGTGTTTCATCCTTTCAGGAATCATCATTGCAGGGTGTCACGATTAACACTGGTTGATAGATTCGAACCCAACAACAGAAGACATCTTTGGCTTCATTAGCAAGGACGTAATCCATTTGGCCACTGTTAACTGCTAGAAATTGTGTTGAAATTTAAATATTTATTTTTTAAATGTTTTTTTTAATGTCTGTCAGAGTGATCTAATCATTATATGATGATCTGCGCATGAAAGCTAAATTGACCGACTTTTGATTTCAACGGAAAGTGCTCAATGATAAACGAGTTTCTTAAAGGGGCTGACATAATTATTTACAATAATAATTATTAGATACCTACAGACACTAGTGTTTCATCCTTTCGGGAAAACAAAAGGTAAAAGTTAAGTTTATATAAATACTAGCATTTCAGCACGGCGTTGCCCGGGTGTTTGGAGGTGTATGCTGAGCAAAAAAAAAAAAAAAGAGTCAATTTTTTTTTTAATTTGACCCCTATTATGACCCCTTAAAATTTATAGTTTCGGGCTCAAATCACTTTATTAAGTTAGATCCAGGTTCAAGGAACCTATATCTAAAATTTCAAGTGTCAAGACCCAAAATTGTCGGAGGAGTTTGGTAGAGTTCTTAAAGGTCAAATCGTTGAAATTTGACCCCTTAACAGCCAAATTTCTGGCTGACACCCGTCACATCGATTTTCCCAAATCTCAGTACCCCGTATTTCAAATTTCGAGTCTATAGACTAAAAATTGACAGAGTTATTGCGTATGGAAATGTACACAGACAGACAGACACACAGACAGACAGACAGACAGACACGTTCACTTTTATAGATATATAGATTGTCAACAATATAAATCCGGTTTCTTCTTATGGAAACATCGACTCTGGTCATCATTTGGTTGTGAAAACACTTAACCTCTCCATATTATTTCATTTCAAGTTTTTAACCTTTGATTTTTAATTTATTCTTTTACTTTTCATTGTTTCTCCCTATTTTATGAACTCTTTGCACTAAGAAACTTTTTTGCATTTATGATTAGTTTTCATGTAATGCTGTTTCAGTTGATGCCAGTACCAGCAAATTCATAGCTTCACTATAATATTCATTTGCTAACATCTTTCCTCTGATGAAAAGAACGTATTTCTTTGAAACTCTACGGATTAAGAAAATTTTAATATTCCACGTTTGAGTATCCTGTTGAATAATAAATTCATGTAAAATATTTTTTTACAGTCTTAAATTTGTGTTCATATATATTTCCCCAACACCTATGGCCTTGATGGAGGGGAGACTAAAACTTGCTGCTATGGTTTCAAATGATCTGAAATAACAGCAAGGGGAGACTTGATTCTAAATATTTCTCATATGTTATATCCCCCTCTTTTGGAAATAGGGTATGAATATCTCCAGTATCAAATAAGCCTAAAACACTGTAAAATTTATTTTATGTATGAAAACCAAAAGGGGCGATATAACATATGAGAAATATTCGGAATCAAGTTTCCCCTTGCTGTTATTTCAGATTATTTGAATCCATAGCAGCAAGTTTTAGTCTTTTCTCTATCAAGGCCAGAGGTTTTGGGGAAATATCAGATATTTTGTAATTTATATGCAAAACTAAAAAAACAAATGACTATGATTGAAACATTTTATGGCTAAAAAAAAATCAATGAATGAAAAAAAAAAAATAAATAAATAAGCTCTTGATGATGGATGATCCAACTAATGTGTGACCTTAAGGGCAAATGTCACATAGCCTATACACAATTCAGTTCATCAGCTTTCCAACGAGCCTTCATTTGTTTAATTTTGATCATTAGTCGTTGAGTTATAGAACTTATAAAATTGGCAAAAAAAGGTGGTATATCTATGGATATATCTATACTCGTAGCCAAATTGAATATATGTTTGCTTCTATGGGACAAAACTATATGAAAATTTGTAGGCTTTTTATAGATTATAATACTATTATATGGTGGAAATTTTATGATAATTGGTAAAAAAGAACCTATATTTCCAAACTAATAAAATATGCCCAAACTTGCCTACATTTGTATATATAGTGTCCTGACAGGCAAGTTTCAGTTTTGCTGCTTCGGTTGTCTCCCCTGTGGTATTGCCAAGCCACTAATATATATATATATATATATATATATATATATATATATATATAAACTCCTAACCATTATTACTAGTTATTCAAATTTTAAAATAGATAACTTTTTGAAGACCCTGTATCATGATGTCCTTTTAACGTCACAACAATGTTTAAGTTGCTTCATTAAAAAGGGATACACAGAGTGAAAAATGCTGCATATAAGAATGCAATATTGAAGCTGCATAAGCAAAGCTAATTATGACGATCGACACGTTCACCAGTGCATACATAGCGTAAAGCAAAGCAAAGTGCAATAATAACACGCACCCTTAAGATGCATCCATTCAGTCGATACACTTAGCAATAAGTCCGATACACCAAACTAAAGCAAAAGAGGCTGACTGCAAGCAAGAGCTTCGTACAGAGAAGACAAGATGCACCTAAGATATGCTTATTCAACCCGTGTTTGGCAGTGAAATTACGATTTCAGATAGAGGCCAAAGCTGGAATTCCCTTACTGCTTTCTGTTTCACTGACGACACCAACCTGAAGAAATTTAAATGTAATGTGAGCAAACATCTTGCTACCTGACTCTCTATCTAGATTCCCCTTTCCCCCTTATAAATCTGACCTCTACCACAGTAGTTCATTATAATTCTGCAGCAACATGCGTTGCTATTTTAAGTTCAATTGTAATAGCAGACCAAAGAAACTGCTATTTCATATTTAGTCATGACTATGGCTATGACAACAAAATATTCTTTTCATTATTTTGACTCTCTGGTTTATATCAGTTAATATCTTATATTTTTAGATAGAGTGAGGTGGTTCTCGATTGATTAACTGTGTCTAACTGTGTCGGATATATACTCGAGAGTAAAAACAATGAAAAGAATATTTTCTTATCACAGACCTAGTTTCATAACTCTCTAGGCAGAACAAATGACCTACACCACTCAATCATGATAACTCAATAGTCTGACGTCTGTTTCAATTTTCAGTTAGACTTATTCACATTTATGTACCGACATTTAGTGCTTGCTTATGGCACCTGGTACTCCCTAAGGAGTCTTTTATATAAATATTAACGAGAATGAATGTGGGTTAACTTGAAAAATTTAGCCGAAAGATGTTGAAGTTAGCTCTTCTGCAGAAAAAAAAAACTAGTACAAGGTGACACCCTCCAAATGCTAATCACGGTTAATAAAATTCTTAGAGTCTCATAAAAAAGCTTCTTAGAGTATCATAAGAAAGTTACCCCCTATCATCGACGTGCGTCAGAAGCAGAGATGTGTCATTGAATTCCTGGCAAAAGTTCATTGAGAATGATGGTGACTATGTAGAAAAATAAATTCTGGAGCACATTGTGCCACAGGTGTTTGTGGGTTCAGATAAAGGAGTATCAAACACTTTGTCTACTAAAATTCACAAACGTAGTCTTTCATAACTCTCTAGGCAGAACAAATGACCTACACCACTCAATCATGATAACTCAATAGTCTGACGTCTGTTTCAATTTTCAGTTAGACTTATTCACATTTATGTACCAACACTTAGTGCCTGCTTATGGCACCTGGTACTCCCTAAGGAGTTTTCTATATAAATATTAACCAGCATGAATGTGGATTAACTTGAAAAATTTAGCCGAAAGATGTTGAAGATTAGCTCTTCCGAATAAAAAAAATATATATCAGTTAATATCTTATATAAAATAAAATACACATCAAGTGACCTTGAAAGCCAAATCACAACGTAATGGTAGGAAAATAAATATTTTACTTGTTTAATATCTTATATGCTTTTATATAGAGTGATGTGGTGCTCTGTTGATTAACTGCGTCTAACTGTGTCGGATATATACTCAAGAGTCAAAATAATGAAAAGAATATTCTCTTGTCTTGTGGAGAAAGTTGAGATTACATTGACCGAAACGTTAACAATCAAAATGAGAATCCAAATCTGTAATCAATTGTTTTCTTGTCAATTTTTTTTTTTTATTCAATAAAAATATATTTTATTTTATTTTTTTTTTTACTCTTGCCCCAAACAAAGCATATTCTCATTTGGACGGGGCTACTATTTGGAACTATGTTTACAGACGCTGTGTGAGATGTTTGTTTACATTACATTTAAATTTTAGTACAATCAGGGAAGCAGGCAACACTGAGACAATTCCAAAGTGTAGCAGTCAGAGGGAAGAAACTATTAGAGTAGAAGGTTTTCTGGTATCTAGGGACCTCCACAGTGAAGGGGTGGGATTTTGCTATTTGTCAGGTTAGTCGGGGCTATTTACATCAAGGGGGCACAAGTGCTACGAGCACATTCTATTAAACTACTTGTAAAACAGACACATGACAGACCAAAGAAACTATTTCGATCTATATCGAGATCTCTACTATTATATAAAAGTAACTGTGTGTGAGAAAGAGAGTTCCTCATAGGCTCCAAAACGGCTGAGACTATCTTTGGCAAATTTCACACAAAGGCAATTTATATTTCTGATAGTGTTTTTATATATGTTTAGTACAAAAATTCATCTAATAAGTATCGAAAATCCCCCCCCCCAAATCCAATCTTTAAAATAGTCTTTCTTCTCTTATACATAAACAAGAATTTTTACAGGGGGAATATTTTATGCTACAACAGTGTGACCTTGTCGGTGTAACGTCAAATATTCCCCTGTAAAAATTCTTTTTCATCTATGAAAGAAGAAAGACTATTTTCAGGAACATCAAGCTCAAATATCAGCTGACATGATATCGTAAACAAACACAGACGGAATTTGATGAACAACAATATCATTACTTTTTTTTTTTATTTTTGGCGAATTAGTTCACGGGGCAAATTATTCATCGTAATATATAATATTCAATAGAGGATTGATTTTATAATAATAGGTACGCAATCTGCATAAATTAAAATATCATGTTTAAGCATATTGTATGACCGGGCAACACCAGGTGTCCAGCTAGTCAATTCATACAAGAAAAGGTAAAGAAGAATCACTTACTTTATGCTAAGATACTTCAAGAGAGAATTTAGTAAATTTTCATGATCACATGACCCTTTAGCTCGCCACATCTCTTTTCTTCAGATTCAAAAGCAGGCTCCTTCAGTCTTGGACAGACTATGGATACCCATGAAGCAATCTCCAACCACACCTCTCCGGAGACGACATTGTTAAATACCAATGGCAAGTGAAGTACAAGACGACTGGAAACAAATGCCGAGATAAGCGGAGAGCACATACAGCGCCTAGAATTCCCAAATGGTCACCCATCTGATACTAACCAGGCTCAACATTGCTTAACTTTGGTGATCTGACGAGAACCAGTGTGTCAACATGATTATGCCGGACTTCGGACTACTACGTATAAATTAGAATCAAGGAAAAGATCCAGAAACGCACCATAACACTAAATAATCCCTAAAACTCCGTAGCTTTTTGTTTTTGAATTTTCCTATCAGTTTTTTCAAGCTGGGGATGGAGCATTCTACCGGATGCCACGGAGGATTCACCTGCTAACTCAAGTATTTCAACCGAGAGATCGTTTTAAGATTCTGACCGTCTCTTTAAGTGCAATTGTCTGGATCTCTCTTGCACTTGGTTCCCTGGGTATATTTGCCATGTAGTTTTTTGAAATTCTTTTTCATGAGTCTGTTTATACATAAGACCTTGGTATTTCGTTATCTTTTCCCTTTCAGCTTTGTTTAACACAAAACTTCTACTAAGGTTGTTTCTTTCTCCTTTTTGTACCATATCACTATGTCAGATTTTATGGGCTTCGTTTTCTAAGTACGTAGGAATTGGATAGTTAGAGTGGATGATGTAATGTCCAATATCAACACGGATCATATGATTCTAGCAGAAAAGTTGTTTTTGAAGTTGAAGGAGAATTTAATTAAATAA
This sequence comes from Euprymna scolopes, assembly GCF_053919585.1. Taxonomy (NCBI): domain Eukaryota; kingdom Metazoa; phylum Mollusca; class Cephalopoda; order Sepiida; family Sepiolidae; genus Euprymna; species Euprymna scolopes. The sequence continues at coordinate 72,015,607 of NC_136518.1, forward strand.
ATTTACAAAAAAAATTGCTGTCATCCTCAAAATTGGTGAGTAAAAAGAAATTATCTCTAAGATAATCTGTTGAATAGTTATTTATTTTTACAAAATAAAATAATTTTTATAAAGTTTTTCAAAGATTAATATTACAATGCATATAATTTGTCGAATAAGAATTTACTTTTACAAAATAAAATTTTTTATAAAGACTAATACTATAATGTATGTAATTTGTTGAATGGTAATTTATTTAAAAAAAAAAATGTTGGGCCTTTCAGTTTGTGTGATAATAAAACTTTCCAAATGCACTTGTGATGTTAGGCTGTGCAAGGTGTTAACTTTGGTCAAAGTTGCCTGTTCCTACTTTCATAAGATTATTTCGATTATCGATACTTATCGAAGCTTGTCAAAACCATTGCAATACAAAACCTATCTAAGAACACTGCCAGGCTCATAAAGTACCTTCATGAGAAATTTTATAAAAATTGACCCAGCCATTTTTGAATACAGAGGAACAAATTCTCACACACAAAGTTTCTTTTATATAAATGATATAAGTAAAAATAAAGATTTCCAGTAGTAGTAGTAGTGTTGTTGTTGTTATTATTTTTGTTGTTGTTTTTTTGTTTGTTTATTTTTTACAAAGGAATCACCATTTATCAAGGCCCAGAGGCCACTCGAGGATAAGGGTTAAAGAGTGTACATTGGTCAAAGGGAAAATATCATAGTAATGGTTAGAAGTGTAAATTTGGTAAATTGGATTACTTAAGGGCAACGGCTCATCAAGAACTTGTTTACATTGGACTTGAACACTACCATATTGTAGTTATCAGGCAAACGGAAGAGAGTTCCACAGGTGTGCAGTTCTAAGAAAGAAGCTTTGTTTCACTAATCCTATGAGATATAACCATAAGCACATCTGCTGTTGATCTAGCAGAACGCAAACCATATTACATGTCACTAAGAAAGTTATTTTTGCTGAGGTGGTTAACTATTCAACACAGATTCCAGTAACTTACTCCTGACACACAGGAGACTTATTGGTCTGTACTGAGAAGGAGATGACCGATCACCTGAATTCTTAAATACAGGCCATACTGATGAGATTTTCCAGGGTGTTGGGAAGCCATTCTCTTTAAGACAATGCTTAAACAGCTTTGTAAGTATGGGAGCTAGTTCTGGTTGAAGCTTTTTCAGCACTATAATTGGAATGTCGTCAGGGCCAGTCGGTTTAATGGAATCAAGGTTTTTCATTAGCTTGACAACATCACACACAAATATTTGTATGTCACATAGCGTGTTTTCTGATACAGGAGGAAATACGGCGTGTTGGCAGCCTTAATTGCATTGGGTAGAATTAGCTGCAAAGTTCTTGGCAAAGAGTTTGGCTTTGATGCTGACAAGACCTCAGATCCATTGATGATAGTTGGGATAGAGCACACGCTTCTGTTCAGGATTCTGTTTACTATTTGCCAAAACTGGTGGAAACCAAGCTGCTACTTAGCCACTCTGGACTTGACAGACTGAGCATACAACTGTCTCGCATTATTCATTACTCTTTTACAATGGTTGCTGGCAGTCCTGAAAGCGGCTTTAGTCTCTGTACACCTGTTACATTGGAAGCAATGCAAAAAGTGATTTCTGTGCACAATGGCAGCAGCATATTCCAGAGAGAACCACGGCTGGCTGGTAGGTTTTTGCTGGTATTTGCGAGGGTATGAAACGATATACCTACAATTAACCATTCCATCAGGTCTAATATTATAGAGGACATATTCTTTTAAAACATGGAACGCAGAGGTAGAACTGATATAAATGTACAGAAGCTATCTCAGTTAGCCATAGAGTATTGATATACTGTACAAGGGGCGTGCAATAAGTATTGCCCCTGACCCACTTCCCATAGCAGTAGAGCAACGAAACTTGGCACAGTTATTAGTCTTTCTCTACATAGGAACCACTCAGAGTTATGCATTTCTCCCATCATTTGATGCAGCTCTGGAGACCGTTTTTGTAGAACACCCCAAGTTGGTCCTCCAACCATGACGTGACTTCAGAAATCAAGGCTGCATCATCTGGGAAACGTTGTCCTTTCAAAAACAACTTCATGGCTAGGAAGAGGTGAAAGTCAGAGGGTGAAAGATCAGGAGAGTAGGGAGGATGGGGAAGGATTTCATAACCACACGCCCGTGCTTCTGATTTGGCGACATGCGAGTTGTGGACTGGAGCGTTGTTCTGCAGGAGGAGGGTACCTTTGCTGATCTTGCCCCACCTCTTGATTTTGATAGCTTCCCTTAATTTCCTCAAAAGTGAAGCATAATAGGCTCCTGTAATTGTGGTACCCTTTCCCAGGAAATCTGTCATCACTACTCTGTCCTCGTTCAGGAAGACTGTGTGCATGACCTTGCCAGCAGAAGGCTGCACCCTTACCTTCTTTGGAGGTGGTGAGTCCAAGTGCTTCTACTGCATTGACTGGGCTTTGGTCTCTGGATCATAGTGATGGACCCAGGTTTCATCCTGTGTAATCAGTCTTTTGAAAAACTTTGACTCATCTTCTTGGCACATCTCCAAATTCATCCTCAAGCACTTGACGCGTTCTCGCTTCTGGAATAGTGTGAGCAACCTGGGAATCCATCTGGTAGACACCTTATGCATATGCAAACGATCATGAATAATAGTTTCCACAGACCCTGTACTAATCTTGACATCTTGGGCTATTTAGCGAATAGTAATGCACCGATCTTCCAAAATGGCAGCCTCAACTTGACGGACAGATGCCTCATCAATGGCAGAAGAGGGGCGACCAGGTCTGGAAGCTGTTTCCACAGACTTCCAGCCATGTTTGAATTCACAATGCCAGTGTTTTACAAGGTCATACGATTGGGCATTATCACCATAAGTTTCCTTCATTTCATCAAAAGTCTCCTATGGTGTGTGTCCTTTCAAATGCAAAAACTGGATCACTGCTTGACATTCAACAGGCTCCATTTCACACCTGACTGAGTTCAAACACCTGTAAAATAGAAACCACAATTAGTTCAGAGCTGTAATTTGGCACATAACCCGGAGAGATATAAATCATTGCACATGCAAAATTTCAGCTAGATCAGACAACTGGAAGTGGGTCAGGGGCATTACTTATTGCACGCCCCTCGTACGATGGAGAGGTATGTCTGAAGACTTATTACATATGTTATCACTGTTATCGTCATTGTTGTTATTTTTATCATTGTTGTTGTAATTATTATCATTCTTGTTATTATCAGAGACAGTACCACAGAAGGCCCGACTGCGAGGGGCTTCAGATTTACTTGGAGGTTTGTAGTAAGTTTGGGGTGAAGTGTGCTGGGAAATGGTTTGAGGAAGTACCTGATGCTGTAAGAAAGAGTGAGGATAGCAATATGGAGTTATAGTGGGACAAAAGTGCCATGACAGCCAAGCAATTGGAACATAATCGTCCAGATTTGGTAATCATTGGCAAGATCTCAAAGAGGTGGCAAATTATATATTTTGCTGTGCCATGGAACAAGAACATGATTGAGAAGAAGAATGAGAAATGTGATAATTATGCTCGGTTGGTCTTGGAGGTAAGACGTATGCATGGGGTGAAAACCCAAGCAATTCTGGTGATAGTAGGTATGCTAGGAGTGGTATCAAATCGTCTGGAAGGATATTTGAAAAAACTTGGAATCCATGATGTGTTCGGTGGCTATCAGACCTCAGCTAGTGTAGGAGCTACCAATATTATTAGGAAAACCCCTGATCTTTGAATCTTCTGTTTTGGAGTTGAGACTGAGGGAGAGTTTTCTCAGAATGAACCTCATCTCTTATCATTTTTTTTTTTTTCTTACAAAGAGGTCACCACTTATCAAGGCCCGGAAGCCACTTAGGGATAAGGGTTATTGCATGTACAGTACCTTGTACGTTAGTGTTGAGATTTCATAAAGTGTCTACTTAAGGGGGCGGTTCATAAGGAATTTGTTTATGTTAGATTTGAAGACATCCAAGTTGTAGTCAGGTGGGAAACAAGCAGGCGGAACAGAGTTCCACTGGCGTGCTGTTCTAAGAAAGAAGCTGTGTTCATGGAATCTACGTTTTGATTTTGGCACAGATAGAGAGTGGGGAAAATTTTTTACAGTGGTTTCAGCTAGACGGGTGTTTTTCGTAAAAGATTGGCGAGGGGGGGGGGGGACCAGAGATTGGAGCTCAGACGAGCACTTGCCATGGAAATAACGGTAAAACAAAGACAGGCTCGCAAAGTCTCTTCTGTTGTTGATGATAATGATTAGTAGTAGTAGTTGTAGTAGTTATATATGGCACAATCAAAGAAGTGAATAAACCGGAAGTATAAAAATATGAAGAGTAAATTTTCAACCTCAAATTTTCCTGCATTTTTAATTTTGATGTTTTGTTTCACGCTTTGTTGCAAAAATGATGCAAAATGAATAAGAATGAAACTTGATGTAAATTGAACTTTTTAACATTGTACACTGTTTCTTCTTTGTCTTATTGCACAAGTGATACGCACACACATTATAGGTATATTTTTATACTCCTATTATTAAGATCTATACATATGATATAGAACACTGTTGAAGTAAATGATCAAACAATTATATATATATATATATATATATATATATATAATTATTTTTATACTATAATAATTAAATACCTACAGACACTAGTGTTTCATCCTTTCGGGAGGGTGTCATGATTAAACATAATATAGTATTTTATAATAAAATACATATATATATTAAATATATAAATACTCAATCTATATATATAAAAGCGAAAATGTGTGTATGTATGTATGTTCGCTTTTTGTGTATGTCTTCAAAAGGCTTTTTTCAGAGAATCGATCGGTCGCCTCACAACTTCTTAAAACTTTTTATATCGCGTCTAAATGATAATATCTACGACTTAACAACGGTGGTCGCTTCTCTATTTAATTTGCCTTACTTTTAAACGTTAAATATTCAACATTGACGGCATGTGTTACTTTCATTTTTCGGTATAAAAAAAGCGAAACTCGATTCGAATCACTGGCACAAGGCCAGTGGTCTCTAGAAAGCGATTTAACATTTGGTCAATGTCGACTTATCGTTATATCAGACGTTTGCTTTCATTTCGAAACGAGACACTCCCCCTATTAAACAGGCAGCTGGTTTTCCCCAAAGTTAGGTAAAACAAATAAACCAGTTTATTGACCTCATTAAAAACTGTCCCGCAGAAAATGTTAACTGCTGAATAGCTATTGCTTACAATCGCCGCATTTGAATTAAGCCTTTTCGTGTATAAAAAAAGAAGCCAACAGACTCGTACTCAAAGTTCACGTCATTGACTCGTCAAAAACGGGCACCTGCCAGGTCGCACTTTTTTTTTTCACACTTTACTATTTTCCAACCGCGCGTCAAGGCTTCGTTTTTTTTTTAAACAACCAACGATTTTTCTTTTCATTTACCCAAAAACACACACACCTACAAACACCCGGGCAACGCCAGGCACCCTGCTAGTACTTTCATAAATCAGAGTCCATTTTCTGTAGGCTGTTTTTGAATCCAGTCAACGACGTGTACTTTTGCTAGTAATATATAAATATAATAATACATGTAATATATTGATTTTGGGAACTTGAGGAATTATGCATTATTATATATGTTCTGGAAGGCATTCATTGAGCTATGACTTTTTTCAAAATTTATAAAATTTATATAAAAAAAGATCTTTTTCATTATAAAAAGCTTTATTTATGAAAATGATTGTTTAATGCATTACGATTGGTAATACAAACCGAGTACGTTTCACGTAAATGATTAACCTATATTTAATATATATATATATATATAATTATTTTTTACTGTAATAATTAAATACCTACAGACACCAGTGTTTCATCCTTTTGGGAATCTTCAGTGCAGGGTGTCACAATTGATACCAGTCAAACGATTTGAACCCCAGAACACGAGACATCTCTGGCTCGATTAGCGAAGACCTAATCAATTCGGCTACCATTAACCGCGTGAAATAACGTTGAATTTAAACATCTTAATTTTAAATGTTCATTTACGTTAGTCAGACAGTGATCTAATCGTTATACGATGATCTATGCAGAAGAGCTAAATTGACCGACTTTAATTCAACTGAAAGTGCTCAACGATAAGAAACGAATTTCTTAAAGGGGCTGTCATATATATATATATATATATATATATATATATATATATATATATATATATATATATATATATATATGCTTGAAGCATTGTGTGAGATAGACATTTAGAAAGCTATCACAATGCAAGCAATAGAATTGTCACTTGTTTTCGTCTTTCTTCCTCAATACCAACTACATTCTATTCCTCGCATAGTGATAACCTTCTAAATCTCTTTATATATATATATATATATATATATATATATATATATACTTGTTTATTGTTATATAAACATGGTCACATCCTGCTTCTACAAATAGCCACTTGTTTCAATCAAACAACAGATATCATCAGGCAGCGACTTGACTATTCAAAAGTTCAATGAATAACCTGGCTATTCATTGAACTTTTGAATAGTCAAGTCGCTGCCTGATGATATCTGTTGTTTGATTGAAACAAGTGGCTATTTGTAGCAGCAGGATGTGACCATGTTTATATAACAATAAACAAGTATTATCAGCTCTTTTTATTGAGCACTATCTAACAACCTCGTTGAATTCATTAGTCCATTACTTTTGAATAAAAAACCCCGAGTATATATGTATATATATATATATATATATATATATATATATATATATAAATTTTTACTCATAATTTTACAATATACATATCTTTGCTGTATTTTTTAATTCTCTTGCTGTGTTTTTTTTTACTATATTTTACATTTCCTTGTGTGTAATATGTATGTATTTCTTTATTTTTTTTTATACATGTCTCTCCCTATGTACCTTTCCTATTATTTTATATATGTCTTTGTATGTTTTATTCTTTCTATTTCTATTCTCACTATCTTTTATGCTTCTGTATACATGTAGTGTATCTTTATCTCATTTCTTAGCTAATTTTCTTACATCAACTTTTTGTATATATAAACTTGGCTATATTTCTCATCATCTTCCGATGAAAAGCATTAACTTTCGAAATGCTATGGTCTAAGGAGATTTGTTTTTCTTTATTGATTTGATGATTTAATTAGGTTTTATTTTACCTTGAATCATCATTTGTTATTTCTTATATATATATATATATATATATATATATATATATATATGAAATAGTAATAAAATAAAAACATTGATGCTTATCGAGGGAAGAAGTAAGGGTGGTGAAAACATTTCTTGGATTTATTCAAGCAATTGGGAGAAGTTGGTGAGCCAAAACAAGGTGGCAGGGGGGGGCGCAACATATCAAAGCTGGTGCCACTAGATAACACATTCCATTAAAAAAAAAAAAAAAAAAAAAAAACTATGGTGAAAATGCCAGCTTGGTGGGAGGGAGGGGAATGTTTTTTTGCAAATACTGACCAGCTACGTTTACAGCCTCAGTCATAATGGAGTCGTTATCTGAAAATAAGTCATTGGTTTCATTGGTTTCTTTAATTTTATATATTTTATTTTATTTTTTTGTAAATAATCAAAGATCAAAGAATTCAGGAAAAAAACAAAAAACAAGAAAAGTAAAAAAAAAAAAAAATTATTTTGATAAAACTGAACAGGAAAACATGGAAACATACAAAATCAAAGAAAACGTTTTTTTATTGACTAATAAAATTTTTTAAAAAATGTAATTTTTTTTTTTACTTTTTTTTACTTTTTTTGACTGGAGCAATTTGGTTTCATTTCGTGTATTCTCCATTTTTTATTATCTCCCCTTGCTGAGGTTATGTCAATTTTGCACCAAACATTCAAAGTTCTTTTATAATTAATTTTTATCTTTTTATCATTACGTATTTATTCTATGTTCACATTAAATGACCGTATAAGAAACAAAGTGCTATTAAATTTCTGCAAAAAGTAGAATTTTTTTACAACGCTTAATTCTGTAATGTTGGAGACCACTTGTGTAATGTTGGAGACCGACTGCGTAATGTTGGAGACCGATTGCGTAATGTTGGAGACCGACTGCGTAATGTTGGAGACCGACTGCGTAATGTTGGAGACCGACTGCGTAATGTTGGAGACCGACTGCGTAATGTTGGAGGCTGATTGTGTAGTGTTGGAGACCGATTGTGTAATGTTGGAGACCGATTTTGTGATGGTAAAGATTGATTTTGCGATATTGAAGCTCAATTTTGTGATGTTGAAGCTCTACGTTTTCATGTGCAAATGTTAAAAACGTTTAGTATGGTCTTCTAACTTAATCCAAAGCCTTACCCTACCCGGCAGTCACTGGACCATAGTGTTAGTGGGAAAAAATAAATAGTAAACTAAAAAGCTGCAATAGCCCTAAAATGAAGGATCAGATTATTTTACATTAAATTTATATACAAAATTGATCCCCTACTCTAAATTCTGAAAAATACCTAAATAGAGCAGAATCTCATTTTTGGTGGGGGAGAATTCATCAGAGGGTGTCATTTTTATAAATGCACCAAAAAACATTTTGGTCATATGTTTTTATTTAAAGAAAAAAAAGGTGACACTATAGTAAGAAAACTAATTAACAAAAACGAAACTGCTCCAAGCAAGAAAGTTTGAAATTACCAAACATTTATTTGGAAATGGCATTTTTGTGCATTCATTTTGCAGACTGTTATCCTCATCTTCATAGTTGTTGTTCTTGTTTCACCATATTTCAGCCAACTTATCCTCTGGCCTGCTTGGGTAGGGTTGAAATTGCTATCTTCAGACAATGTCGCATGGCACATTGGATAGAGGCGTCGAGTCTCTGCAGTTTCAGGTGAACATTGTCTGAAGATGGCGGTTTCAATCCTACCGAAAGCAGGCCAGACGATTAGTTGGCCAAAACGTGGTGAGATGACAACAACTATGGAAGGCAGTAATTATTGGGGATATAGTTACAAGACTCAGCATTCCTATCCCATTGCGATTAATTACCTGAAGAAGGCCATAGGACGAGTAGGCCAAAACATAGTGAAACAACAGCAACTATGAAGATGATAAAAGTCTGCAAAAGAATGAATGTACAAATTATAAAGCCTTATCTCAAAGAATTCCAAAAAAAAAAAAAAAAAAAATAGCATTTTCGTTTGTCACACTTAATTTGGAAATAGCATTTTCATTTCCTGTCGTTTTATTTTAAAATAGCATTTTGTTTGTCTGTCACTTTATTTTAAAATAGCATTTTCGTTTATCTGTCACCTTTTATTTTAAAATAGTATTTTCATTTGTCTGTCACTTTGAAATAGCATTTTCGTTTGTCTGTCAAGAATTAGTTTGAAATACTATTTTTGTTTTATTTTTATTTTTGGAATCTTTGGAGAATGAATGCACAACATTGTCGTTTGTCTGTTGCTTTATTTTGAAATAGTTTCACCATAGTTAACGTCCAGATTAAATGGATGCATCTAGAAAATATCCATTTTCTGTTTTTTTTAAATTAACAGATTTTAACAGTCATCAGATATCATAAAAATTTTAAATTGTTGTATTAGAGAAATGACTTTCATAAGTGCAAAAAAATAATTAATTTTTTCAATCAATCAATCAATAAAGGTTTTTATCACTCAATGAGGAACCCCTCCCTGGACTTTAGCCTTCTATCTCTGTCCTAAGTTATCCTCTGTAATGTGGGACCCTTGTATTGTATCAGGTCGTCCCTCTATCTTGCTCTTGATCTTGATCTTCCCTTCGGCCTCATACGTTCACGAGGTATTCATTCCGTTGTCCTGACAGATCATCTGTTGTCATGTTCTCTGGCTATGTGCCCTGCCCATCTGTATTTGGATATCTTGATGGCAGTATTTTTACATTAGGAATATATAAACAATTATTCATAAAAAAAAAAACAATGATTAAATAAAAGTTTTTAAAAAAAAATTTAAATAGAACAGATTTAATTAAAACAGAAAAAAAATAGTTATATTTTTATATTTTTAAATATACGCTTACTTTCAGAAAGTATAAAATATTCTAAAATATTTTATAATTTTTATGTACATAAAACATGATTCTTGCTAACTAGCAGTCATCTGCAATGCTTAACTTTGGCAAGGATCGAACCCACAACTAAATTGTCTGTAGTCTGACGTTTTACCACTGGGCTACAAACTTTTGCCTGAAATATGTATGGATTTTATCACTTTAAATATGGATATAAATTGTCATTGTTTTCTTTTATTAATGATAGTAGCCGTCAGTTAGGAAGCAGGCCAGTAGAACAGGGTTCCACAGGCAGGCAGTTCTAAGAAAGAAGCTTTGCTCATGGAATCTGCATTTAGATTTAGGCACTGATAAAAATTGTTGATTGTGATTGTAGCCAGTTGAGTGTCTTTTTGTAAAAATCCGACAACGGGAGGAAAGTCAATAGATTAGAGCTCAGACGAGCACTTGCCATGAAAATAACAATAGAGCAGAGACAGGCTCGTAACTGTATTAGTATGTTAGAGCAATTCTTACCAGTGACAGACTTTTTGGATCCAAATGAACGACTGGAGGTCAAATTCTCCAAATTCGATAGATGATCTGGAACGCTGGGACATGGCGAAGTCCGTGAAGTAAGAGAGCTGTGGACAGGATCACCCGAGTGAGAGGAACTGATCGTGGATGTTTTGTCGTCGGCGGTGATGTTTAATGTGCTTTGTGGCAGGATGAGTTTCTTGTTCTCAATTGGCTCAACATCTTCGTTCGCTTTGGCCATCTTTTCAGCAAGTGCTGCTTGCGTCTCTCGTTCTAGGCAGCGAATGTCTTCCAAAGTGAGACCGTAGTATTCATCTTGCCAGCACCAGGCTTGACGGTGAGCTCGTAACATAGTTTTACGTAAACCTGAAAATAATTTTTTTGAAAAGAGAAAAAAAAAAAAAAATCAAGCAATGTTTTTTCTTTTAATAATCATTCACAATTTATCAAGACTAAAAAGCCACTCAAGCACAAAGGATAACAAGATAGATGGACTATTAGTCTGACATGATGACGAATAATATGAAAGGTTTTAAAATGATAAATGGACGAAATTGGAATTCTCGTGAGGGATGTTTATAACAATATTTGTTGACATTGGATTTTAAGATGACCATGTTGTTGTCTGCAGGGAAGCAGTTCGGGGGTAATGTGTTTCACAGATTGGAAATAAATATTCCAATGTGTATACTTAAAAATAGGAGAAGTCGGGTTTCTGCCGCTAGCAGAAATTTCTTGGATGAATTATCAAAAAAATGTATACTTAAAAATCACATACCACATCTTTGTGTTGGTGAGGAGAAACAACAATTTCCGTAAGGACTACTGGCATAAAGGATAAAGTACTTAGTGAAAAGTCAGTTCCAAGTTACACTCTTCTAGAAGTTGAAGGTTCAATCCTCAGTGCAGGCAATGCTCAAAATACAATTGCGAATTACTTAGTCATAGCTGACTCTTATGGATTAATGCCTTATGAAATATTTATTGTTAATTTTAGTTACTTTACATCAAGTAGCTTCATGCTTTGTCTGGGGCGATTTCCGTTTAAAAAAAAAATGTTTACTTCTTTCACTTGTCATTAATGAATTATTTTTTTTAAAATTTTTTTTTTATTACTCTAGTCTGTTTCAACTTCGATTATTATTTTCAATGATGAGAAATTTGTTTTTTTATATGAGAAAAACTTTGATGTTTTTCCAGCTTGGTTGGCATGCCACTTTATGTCTCTGACATATAAAGGTAAACTGCATCTCATTAATATTTTTTCAACAAAAATATCGTCGGTTAAATATAGAATTCTAAGGGTTTTTTTTTTTTACAACAAATATATAGTCGGTTTAGTATAGAATTCTAAGTTTTTATTTATTTTTTACAACAAAAATATCGTCGGTTCAATATAGAATTCTAAGTTTGTTTGATTATTGTATTTTTTACAACAAAAATATAGCCGGTTTAATATAGAATTCCAAGTTTGTTTTTTTTTTGTTTTTTTTATAACAAAAATATCGTCGGTTTAATATAGAATCCTAAGTTTTTTTTTTTTTTTTGTTTGTTTTTTTTTAGAACAAAAATATAGCCGGTTTAATATAGAATTCGAAGGTTTTTTTTTTTTTTTTTAGAACAAAAATATCGTCGGTTTAATATAGAATTCTAAGTTTGTTTTTTTGTTGTTTTTTTTTTACAACAAAAATATCGTCGGTTTAATATAGAATTCTAAGTTTGTTTTTTTTTTGTTTTTTTTACAACAAAAATATCGTTGGTTTAATATAGAATTCGAAGGTTTTTTTGTTTTTTTTTTAGAACAAAAATATCGTCGGTTTAATAAAGAATCCTAAGTTTTTTTTTTTTTTTTTTTTTTTTAGAACAAAAATATAGCCGGTTTAATATAGAATTCGAAGGGTTTTTTTTTGTTTTTTGTTTTTTTAGAACAAAAATATCGTCGGTTTAATATAGAATCCTAATTTTTTTTTTTTTTAGAACAAAAATATAGCCGATTTAATATAGAATTCGAAGGTTTTTTTTTGTTTTTTTTTAGAACAAAAATATCGTCGGTTTAATATAGAATTCTAAGTTTGTTTTTTTTTACAACAAAAATATCGTCGGTTTAATATAGAATTCTAAGTTTGTTTTTTTGTTGTTTTTTTTTACAACAAAAATATCGTCGGTTCAATATAGAATTCTAAGTTTGTTTTTTTTTTGTTTTTTTTACAACAAAAATATCGTTGGTTTAATATAGAATTCGAAGGTTTTTTTGTTTTTTTTTTTAGAACAAAAATATAGCCGGTTTAATATAGAATTCTAAGTTTTTTTTTTGTTTTTTATTTAGAACAA